>NW_014542367.1:861833-896048 GCF_000741045.1 Vigna radiata var. radiata | reverse complement strand
GCATGGGAGTCCCACATTGCTTAATTCTCTCATTCCAAAAGGGTTTATAAGCTTCCTAGTTCTCCTAGAGTTCAAAAACTAATACTAGCTATGATTCTTTGCGCTACAAGCTAAGATGCCTACTTACTCTTCTTTTCTTTGAAGACCAAGCCATGGGAAGTCCCACATTGCTTGTGCTAAAAGGAAAAGAAGGGTTTATAAGCGTCTATTCAACTAGAACTAACGAAAAGAAACAAAGAGGCAAATACAAGCCTTTGAAACCTATTCTACTCTTTTTATGCTCTTTTGTCACTCTGAAAACTCTTCATTGTTGCCCTATCTATGATCATATCATCCCCCCAAGGTTGGAGAGGATTCGACCTCGAATCTTGAAAAACCTGCAACAAAGGAAGATAAGTGACTTATTCCATGTATAAACCAAAGGAACTCCTCCGGGATCAAATGTCAACCTAAAAGAATCATCAAACATTTAATGAATGAATTTATGTTAACCAATCAATGTATATGAACAAGTAATAGTAGAAGAAAGTCTCCTTATATATTTATTGTATTTAGTGGTGAAAACTAGGAGACCATTTTTAGAGAAAAAATTATTTTTGTCTTGAATTGCATGTAACCAAATGGGTAACACTAACTCAAGATTTGTTTCAAAAAAATTTATTGAAGAGTTGGAAAGAAGAAAAGAGGAAGGTGAAAAATTTGAACAAAATACTTTTGGAACAAAGAAAGAAAACTTAGTAAAAGGAGAAAAGTAGAAGGATTGAAAAACTCCCCTATCATGGCTTGGATTTATTTGAAGGATGGGAGTGGATGGTGCCTTCAGTGACACTTCCTTTATGACTAAGACTTTATCCTTCTCCATTTCTCTCACAAGTTCTACTTTTTCTTTGTTTTCAATTTCCTTTCTTTCTTTTCTCTCAGTCTCTTCTTTTACTCTCTCCTCTCTTTCTTTTATTTCTTCATTTACTCTCTCCCATTTTCTATCTTGAATGTCCTCAGTGAAAAAATTAAGAATGATATTCTCTGTTTCTTCACTTGATGAGGAAGAAGAGTCATAAATTGGTGAAGGTAAGGAAGAGGTAGACTCATTAGTTACAATGACTTCACCCTCAATGCATGTTGTCTTTTTAATGGGGCAGGCAGATGTTATATGACCATATCCTAAGCATTTAAAACATTTAATGTGACTTGGTTTAGAAGGGGATGTAGGTGGGGAGGAGGAATGGTTAGAAGAAGAAGGAAGACAAGATTTGTTAGTGCGCTCCCTAGAAACATCCTTAGCTTTATCCTTTGATGATAAGGATTTGTAAAAAACATCTCTTGAAGATTTGGAAAATTTGTTGTGACAAACTTCTTTTTTCAAGAGTTTCTTCTCTACTTTCATGGCCCTATGAACCACTACATCTAAAGTCTCATCATCATGGAATTCAATTATATCTTGGATGTTTTTATTGAGTCCACTAATAAATCTAACTATTTTTTTATGATTATTTTCTTTAAGGTTAGTACGATGTAGGAGCACTTCGAGCTCGCGAGCATACTCCTCCACACTTCGTTTATCCTGAGTAAGTCGTTGGAGCTTAATCAAGAGGTCCCTATGGTAGTATGGAGGTACAAAACGTCCGTACAAAATGTTCCTGAAATGTTCCCATGTACTCGCGGGTGAGGCCATGGTTAAGTTTCTCCTACGTAGCCATTTTTGGCGTGTCCCTCTAAAGCTAAATAAACTAACTTTACACACAAATGTCCTTCTATACTTTACAAGTCAAAAATGTGCTCTACTTTAGCTATCCAATCTAAAAAAATAGACAGCTTGGCTTCCCCTGTGAAAGTAGGCAAGTTCAACTTTGGTAGTGCAAGGCCTTGGTCCATAGGCGACAAGTGCAACTTTGGCGAGGGAAGGTATACATTTACGGTTCTAGATTCTTGCTTCTTTTTGGTGGAACCATGATCATGACCATGAGATTGCTTCCCTTTAGCCTTTGTTTCCGAGTCTAGCGGCTTGCTCATGGCATCAAGTTGATGTTGCATTTGTTGGAAGGCCTTCATCACATCAAACTTGCTAGAAGGACTTCCATGGGGGCTATCTCCATGAAATGAAGCACGGCTGGAACCTGCAGACATGGTAAGGCAACAACCACAAAAAACTAACACCAAAAACAGGTTAGAACCACAGAAAATTCACGCCAATGCAGCAGCCCAAAACTGGTCACGGTTTCACTCCAATAAAGCAATGAAATGGTTCAAAACTCACGGCAAGTGTCTCAAAAAAAACAAGGGAAGGGCAGCACCCTTCTTTTAAGATAGTAAAATGTCTCACAAGTCCACTTTGAGAGCACCAACTCAAGTCCAAAGCAAATGGAAAGATGTACAATCCACCCTCAATGCAAAGAAGCCAAATCAAGACAGCACATGGTAGAAGCCAAAGAATGAATGAAAACTACAAGACAAATGATGAAAATGGAACCTAAAAAATCAAGAAACTTGGCACAAAATAAGGAGGCAACAATCTAATGATTTTATGAAGACAAAACAACAAGAAAATGGAGTCAAAACAGTGGCACAAAATGAACAAGACAGCAAAGAAAATTAACACAACTAAGGAGCAAAATCACATCAACATGCTACGGATACATGAAGGGCAAGACCGAATTAATGCTGGAAATAATTTTGGCAAACCTCAAACCAAAATATTCTGTATTGGAGATGAAAAAGAGGCTCCAAATGAAGCAATCAAACACACCAATCAATGAGAAAACTCTCGGCCAAGCACACCAAACAACAACCAATTTTTTTGTTGATTTTATTTTGATACAACAAATAGCTTGTGGTAAAATGTCTCGACCAAGCCACTTTAATGAAGAAAATGTGTTTGATTGGAAGCACAATTGTAATGGTTTATAGCCTCTATTTATACAGAACTAATAAGCAAGGTTCACACACTTAAATCCAATGATGATCAAGCTCAATTCAACACACAAACATGGAGATGTAAAAAATACTCTTAGCTATACAATTTCAGAAAATTACTCTAGAAAACTCCTAAAGAGGAAAAAACATATGACTCAATTCAAAGCTAGCAAGCAAGAAAATACATATACAATCCAGCCAAGACAAGAAATTAAAGCTGGAGCAACAAACAAAAGGAAATAGGACACCTACTTGTTGAAGACCTCCAATAGCATTGTTGTTGTTTGAAGAAATGACTGCTTGTATAATGCTCTGGACAGCCACGGTTAAACACTCCCAAGCTGTGATATGAAGTGTTGATTCCTTGCTTAAGAGTATGGAGAGGGTGTAGCAACGTCCAANGAGTAATTCCAGCCACAACAATCTCCAAACAGCCAACAACAAAGCAAAACAGTGGAGTATTAATTCAACAGCAGAACACTGGATGAACACAGTGGAGAAACAAATTTACTGGGAACAGCACATAACGAATTTTAACAAAGTAAAAATTTTACATGAAACTAGACATCCAGACGAAACTTTTTAAAAAAAATTCACTCAATTTGGATAAGAAATGAGTTCAAACGAAAGCATACAAGTTGACAAAAAATCACCCTGATGCTGGGCGGAAAAAAATATTGGCTGAGCGAAAATGAACTTTTATAAGCTATTCTACTATAGCATGCAATTCCTAAGAAGATCAAAACCCAAAGGCTCATGATACCACATGATGGGGAAGTTCACACCTAGAGTGAATATCCTAAATGACATACAAAGAAATGGAGGAGAAATTAAAAATGGAAAAGATTAGAGAAAGGAAACTTAGGAAATGAAGATGCGCCACTTGAACAAGCTTCCAAGATAAGCATCAAGAGGTGGACTACCACTTGCTTTAGCAAGATAAGGTCTGTCCAAAGAGGGACTATAGAGATAGGGAACTATCTCAAAAGAGGATTGCAAGATGCAATTCAACTCAAATTTCATTCAATTAAATGTAAGGTGTACAAAGGAGAACCCCTAGGTTGCTTATATAGCTTTTGGAATGACTTTGGTGAAGACTTTCAAGCGATGTAGGACTTGGAAGGCTCTAAGTTCTGTCCAGCAGCAGCTGCAACGTCCCTAGGNGCATGGGAGTCCCACATTGCTTAATTCTCTCATTCCAAAAGGGTTTATAAGCTTCCTAGTTCTCCTAGAGTTCAAAAACTAACACTAGCTATGCTTCCTTGCGCTACAAGCTAAGACGCCTACTTACTATTCAACTAGAACTAACGAAAAGAAACTAAGAGGCAAATACAAGCCTTTGAAACCTATTATACTCTTTTTATGCTCTTTTGTCACTCTGAAAACTCTTCATTGTTGCCCTATCTATGATCATATCATAAATCAAGTTCCATCTGTGTAGAATCTCTTGGTGTGATTCTTAGTGTTTTAGAATGAAAGTAGGAGCTCAGTCTTGGGGGTCTTCCTGACGCTCCAATGGCCTTTCTTCTCACGTAGAGAGGATTGAACCATGTGGTGAGGAGTAGCAGGAGGTGTTAGTCTTAGAGGCTTCCAGTATGCTCCAAGGCGTAAAACAGACTAACCTCGTAAGTGTGGCAAGGTGAGGAACCTAAGTTTCACAAGCCACCATAGGTGCATGACCCGCGATAGCTCGACTCTCATTCTAAAGTCCGGACGAGTCAAGTCTAGAAATTCACATGCTAGGATATATGCCTTAATCTGTTCTCATTTGAGATTAACTCTTGTATATGCTATGTTTGACACATTGCATGCTTTTTATATAATTAACTCACCCTTGCACTGCTTGTGCTTGTACCATGTTTGCGTATGTCTTTCTTTTGCAATGATCATCCACTTGGATGTGAGTAGAGGAGAATGAGGTTTCACTAGAGCATGTCTTGTAAGGAAATGAAGATGTTGCTGCTTAGATTCTCTAGAACTTAGTTCTTTTACCATCTTTTGAAATACTTTCCACTTAAGTTATCTTGAGATACTCTCTAGCACTTTAAGTTTTAAATTTTCAGCTATTTCAAGGATGATTGTACTCCTAATGTTTCAAGTACATTTCTAACTGCTTTCTCTTATTATAATGGATGACATATAGATTATATATGCATGCTGTATATTATTGGGATGTCACATGTTTCATGGAGATTTTCAAGAAATTGGAGATTAACATACCCTTCTCTAAAGCTTTGCAACAAATGCCTTCATATGTTAAATTTCTGAAGGAACTCCTCACTAAGAAAAGGAAATACATTGAAGAGGACACCATTGAAGTACAAGGAAACTACAATGCTATCATACAAAAGCTTTTACCTCCCAAGTTGAAAGATCCAGGAAGCTTCACCATTCCTTGCACTATAGGGAATATCTCTATTGGAAGAGCGTTGATTGATTTGGGAGCCAGTATCAATTTGATGTTGCTCTCTATGTTTAAGAAGATTGAAGGTTTGGAACTCTAGCCTACTCGGATGACTCTTCAATTAGCATATAGATCTCTGAAATATCCTTATGGGGTAGTTAAAGACGTGCTGATGAAGGTGGACAAATTTTTATTTCCTATGGACTTTGTTATCATGGAGATGGAGGAGGATGTAAATGTGCCTCTCATTCTTTGGGAGAGCTTTATGAAGACTGCAAGAGTTTTGATTGATATGGAGACCGACAAACTGAAGGTGAGAGTGCAAGATGAAGAAGTAAGTTTCGATGTTTTTGAAGCCATGTCTCACCCAAAGGATGACAAGGCATGTTTCCATCTTGACACATTTGACGAAACTTGAATGGTGCAAGGGAAGATGATGCATTGTATTTCTCCTTTAGAGGAAACGCTAGTTGATACTTGTGAAGAATTGAATGAGGAAGAAGAAGAATTGATTGATGAGTGCTTGACTAATTTGGAGGAGTTGAAAGAAGTTCCTGTGCATGAGGCGAAAATAGAAGAGATCAACACATGAGGGATACTAATGAAGAAAATAAAAATTAGCATCTACTGGTGGATGCTATGTGATTAAACATCTACTGATGGATGTTGCTAACAACATCTACTGATGGATGCTATGATGATGGAGATTGGGTCAAGCTAGTGACGTTAAAGAAGCACTTGCTGGGAGGCAACCCAGTTCTCTGAACTTTTAATTTTAATTTTTTTTGTTTTACTTTTAATTTTTTATTTTATGTTATTTATTTTATTGTGCTCTCCTTGAATAAACTGAATTGCTTTGATTCAACTGTGCCTGTTTTGTGTGATGTGGGTTTTGCTTTATGAGATTCTAGTGTTTGATTGAGGTTGAGATGATGCATGATGTGCTATAAGTGATGAATCCCAATTTGTGAGACAGGTGCTTGAGATAAAGTTTGATTGAGATACTATGTAGGATGTTTTTCTAAATTTTGGAGCTTGTGATTTTACCTGTGTGAGTTTTGAGCTTCAGAGTTATTTTTAAATAATTGTTATTACTTTGGAAGCATGAAAGATTTTGCCCAAATTTTCTGTGATTGAACTACTTGCTTGTAGGTTCCATATGATCAAGGCCATCTTTTGTTATCCCTTATTCTTTTAGCCTTCACATAAATTTTGCCCACTGAAAAGAGAACAATTTGTTCTAACCTTTGAACCTTTAGCCTTATGCATGTCTTGAAAAACCCTTTTGAAAAATCTTTACCTTGTGTTAAGTTGAGAACATTTGAGAAGGTACTAATAAAGGTTCAAGTTTGGGGTTACATGGCAACAATCCACTTCTCTAGGCAGTGAGCAATAAAAAAGAAAAAGCAAGTGAAAAGAAAAGGCAAAAGAAAAGAAAAAGTGAGAAGAGAAAAATTCAAAAACAAAAGAAAGAGCTCACTGCAGGGGAAAGCTGGGAAAAAGAAAGAAAGTTTTGTTCTTAAATGGTACTTACACAAATGTCTCTCTTATCCCAAGGAACTTTCCTGACCAGAAAAACCAATTTCCTTCATAGCCCAACCAAGTTACAAGCCATGAAAAGCCCTTGTGATGATAACCTGCATGTGAGTATGTTTGATTGTGGTTAAATGAAAGGCAAAATTAATTTGTGTGGCATTGTAATAGTAGAGAGAAACACTACACCATACACCTGTGAGCTGATAAGACACTTTTGAGTGCTTGAGTGATATACTTTTGAGCGCTTGAGTGAAACACTTTCCCTGGTGAGGAATAGTGCTCTAAATTTATGATTGCATCTCTGCTTGGTTGATCGATCACTCTTAAGGATAGCACCTGTTAAAAATGCATCACATTGATCCTGAAGCATCTGCACATCTTGACTGAAATGTTATGCTGAAATTGATAAAAGTGATTCCTTGTCTTGAAAAAGTTTTTTGAAAAAGGTTGAGTCATTGTAAGGATTGTTCTGAAAAGTTGAGTAAAATTTTGTTTGGTTGAGGACAAGCAAAGTTCTAAGTTTGGGGTTGTGATAGTGGTTTAAAACACCGTTATTTGTTACGTGATTTTGATACTAAAAGCACCCTTTTTCACTTAGAAACTTGTTTGGACTCATATCTTTTCAGTAAAATGTGTGAATAAGAGAGTTGAGGTTGATTTCAATGGTTTTCTAAGAAAATCCCCTTGTTTTGACAGAGATTGAAGTAATACTGGAAGAAGAAGTGAAAAGCCAAGAAGATGGAACTCAAAAGGGGTCAAAAAGAAACCAAAAGGAGGGAAAACGCGAAGCCCGAGCATCAAGGAACGAAAACTATGTGACCCACTTTAGCACTGGTCGCCCAGGCGGTGGCCCCGTTCAATTCTCGCCCGAGTGAGCTCCCTGCGACGCTTGGGCGTGATTTCACTTGGATCGGACCCTGTTTCTGCTCTGTTTTGATTCTTTTGGACCGGGCCGCTTTCTGGGACGCGCTCGACACTATTTAAAGGACCCTAGGGCTCTGGGTTTTACATTCCTGGCAGAGAAGAGCATAACAATACACTCTTAGCCAATTCTTAGCCTTCCATTCTATTTCTTCCATTGTTCATAGAGTTCCCCCATGTCTGTGGGGAACTAATTTCTCTTTGTTGTTGGGGATCTCACTTAAGCATAAATCAAAATCAATTTGTTCAAAGAGGTGGACTATTTACTATACCACTGCAAGCTAACAACACTACAAAGCTTGAGGAGACTCTCCAATAGTTCCTGAAGGAATCTCTCTCAATTCAGAAAAGCATTCAGGCCTCATCAAAAAACATGGAGGCACACTATAAGTTCATAAGCTAGAGACTAAATTATATCAAAAACAACAGGAAGCCTAGAAGGGAGTGCAAGGCAGTTGTCACTAGAAGTGACAAAATTTTAGATGAGAGAAAAGAAAAAGAGAGATTGTTTGAAAATGAGAGAGAAAAACGAGCGAATGAGAGAAAAGAAAGAGAGAGATTGAGAGAAAAAGAAAAATATGAAAAAGAGAGTGAAAGACAAGAGAGTGAGGGGAGAGAAAAAGAAAAAAAATGAGTGAGGAAGAGAATGAGAGAAAAAAGAAAGAAGTTTTTGAAAAATCCCTTCCTTACCCAAAAAGTTACTCTAGGAAGGAAATAGAAAAGCAGTTTGAGCGCTTCATGGAGATCTTCAAGAAATTGGAGATCAACATACCTTTCTCAGAAGCCTTGCAGCAAATGCCTTCATATGCAAAATTTCTGAAGGAACTCCTCTCTACAAAAAAAAGGACATTGAAGAGGAAACAATTAAGGTACAGGGAAACTGCAGCGCCATCATTCAAAAGTTAATACCCCACAAATTGAAGGATCCAGGAAGTTTCACTATCCCTTCCACTATATGAAACATCTCTATTGGGAAAGCACTAATTGATTTAGGGGCCAGTATCAATCTCATGCCACTCTCCATGTTTAAAAATATTGAAGGCTTAGAACTTAAGCCTACCAGGATGACTCTTCAATTAGCAGACAGATCTTTAAAATATCCTTATGGGGTAGCTGAGGATGTGTTGGTAAAAGTGGACAAATTCCTGTTTCCTTTTGATTTTGTTATCTTGGAGATGGAAGAAGATGTGAATGTTCCTCTTATTCTTGGAAGACCTTTCATGAAAACTGCAAGAGTCCTAATTGATGTGGAGAATGGCAAGCTGAAGGTGAGGGTGCAAGATGAAGAAGTAAATTTTGATGTCTTTCAAGCCATGTCTCACCCAAAAGATGATATGGGTTGTTTCCATCTTGACACTCTTGACAAAATATGCATGATTCAAGAAAAATAGATATGTGATGTTCCCTCTCTGTAAGAAACACTTGATGACAATTATGAAAAATTGGCTGAGGAAGGCTTGGATAATTTTGAAGATTTAAAGGAGGCCCCTTTATTGAACTCAGAAGAAAAAGTCAAGGAAAGAAAACCAGAGCTGAAAATGTTACCTCCTCACTTGAAATATGTTTTTTTTAGAAGAAGGGGGAAACAAGCTAATCATCATTAGTAATTCTCTCTCTCCCAAGGAAGAAGAAAAATTAATAAAAGTGCTCAAAGCCAACAAAGGAGCTATTGGATGGTCAATCTCAGATCGCAAAGGCATAAGCCCAACTTATTGCATGCACAAAATATTCATGGATGACGACTACAAGCCAGTGGCTCAACCATAAAGAAGATTAAATCCAGTGATGAAAGAGGAAGTGAGAAAAGAAGTACTAAAGTTACTTGAAGCTGGTATTATTTATCCTATCTCTGACAGTGCATGGGTAAGCCTAGTACAGGTGGTACCAAAGAAAGGAGGAATAACAATTATTTACAAAGAAAAAATGAACTCATTCCCACAAGGACTATTACTGGATGGAGGATGTGTATTGACTACAGGAAGCTAAACAATACCACAAGGAAGGATCACTTTCCCCTTCCTTTCATGGATCAAATGTTAGAAAGATTGACAGGCCAAGCTTTCTATTTTTTTCTGGATGGATATTCAGGGTATAACCAAATTGTGGTGGATCCTAAAGACCAGGAAAAAATGGCTTTTACTTGTCCTTTTGGAATTTTTGCTTACTGAAAAGTGTCATTTGGACTATGTAATGCCCCAGCTACTTTCCAGAGATGCATGCAGGCAATTTTTTCAGATTTAATAGAAAAATGCAATGAGGTCTTCATGGATGATTTCTCAGTTTTTGGAAGTTCCTTTCATCAGTGTTTGTCTAACCTGGATATAGTACTCAAAAGATGCACCCAATCCAATCTTGTTCTCAATTGGGAAAAATGTCACTTTATGGTAACAGAAGGTATTATTTTGGGTCAGAAAATTTCTTCCAGAGGAATTGAAGTGGACAGAGCCAAAGTAGAAGTCATTGAAAAGCTTCCACCACCCACCAATGTGAAAGGAATCAGAAGCTTTTTGGGACATGTTGGTTTTTACAGGAGGTTCATCAAAGACTTTTCACAAATTTCAAAACCACTAAGCAACCTCCTTGTATATGACGTCCATTTTGTGATGAATGAAGAGTGCCTTAAAGCCTTTGAGATCTTGAAAAAGAAATTAATTTCTACCCCTGTAATTCTAGCTCCTGATTGGAATCAAAGCTTTGAACTAATATACAATGCCAGTAATTATGCCATAGGAGCAGTTCTTGGTCAAAGAAGAGAGAAGGTTTTCCATACCATTTATTATGCAAGTAAAGTTCTAAATGAAGCCCAATTAAACTATGCCACCACAGAGAAAGAGTTTCTTGCTATTGTTTATGCTTTAGAGAAATTTAGACCATATCTCATTGGGTCTAAGGTGATTGTCTACACTGACCATGTGACTATAAAATATTTGCTAGCCAAACCAGATGCCAAACCACGGTTGATCAGATGGGTACTTTTATTGCAAGAATTTGATGTGGAAATCCGTGACAAGAAGGGGAGTGAAAATGTAATTTGGGAATGATGAAGTCACAGGCAAAGAGACAGAAATTTGGGAATCCTTCTCAGATGAAACACTTATGTATATTCAGCAAAGGCCGTGGTTTGCTGACATGGCCAATTTCAATGCTGCAAGAGTCATCCCAGAAGATCTCAATTGGCAACAAAGAAAAAAAAATTGCATGATGCTAAACAATTTGTTTGGGATGATCCTTACCTCTTCAAAATTGGAGCAGATAATCTTTTGAGGCGTTGTGTGACTAAGGAAAAAGTAGAAGGAATTTTATGGCACTGTCATGACTGCAGTCAGGATTTTATTGGCCAACCCTTTTTAAAGATGCTCATAATCATGCCATGAACTGTGATAAATGTCAAAGGACAAAGACCATCTCCAAGCGTCATGAGATGCCACTGCAAGGCATTTTGGAAGTCAAAGTTTTTGACGGTTGGGGTATAAATTTTGTTGGACCCTTTCCACCTTCTTTCAACAATGAATATATATTGGTGGCAGTTGACTATGTAAGCAAATGGGTGGAGGCACTGGCTTGCCTAAGGAATGATGCCAACACTGTCATTAAATTTTTGAAAAGACAAATCTTCTCACGATTTGGAACACCTAGAGTGCTCATCAGTGATGGAGGATCCCATTTTTGCAACCACTAGCTTGCAAAAGTACTACAACACTATGGTGTAAGACATAAGGTGGTCACACCTTATCATCCTCAGACAAACGGGCAAGCTGAAGTTTCTAATAGGGAGATAAAAAGAATCCTGGAAAAGACAGTCACCACTTCAAGAAAGGATTCATCTCATAGGCTAGATGATGCCCTTTGGGCATACCGAACCGCAATAAAGACAACCACTGGGTTGTCTCCCTTCCAAATGGTTTATGGAAAAGCCTACCACTTGCCAATAGAGATGGAACACCGAACACTATGGGCATTAAAATTCCTGAATTTTGATCCTGGAGAAACTGCAGAAAAGAGAAGAAGGCAAATTATTGAGCTTGAGGAGATGAGGCTACACGCCTATGAGTCTTCTAAAAGCTACAAAGAAAAGGTGAAGTATTATCATGATAGGAAGCTGGTAAAAAAGATCTTCACTCCAGGAGAACAAGTGTTGTTGTTCAACTCTCGACTAAAACTTTTTCCAAGAAAGTTGAAGTCCAAATGGTCTGGCCCGTTCCTGATAAAAAATGTCCTCCCCCATGGAGCGGTTGAGTTGACAGACCCAACTGCTGAAGACCCACAAAAAAGCTGGGTAGTTAATGGACAACGCCTCAAGCAATACTTGAGCAATGAGGTGGAATGCCTCTCTACAATCATGCAAATGGTTGATGTGACATGAGCTTATTGGGTCAAGCTAGTGACGCTAAAGAAGCGCTTGCTGGGATACAACCCAGTGCTCTAAACTTTTACTTTTTAATTTTTATTTTTTATTTTTGGTTTTAATGTGTGTTTTTTTAGTTATTTTTACTGTGCTCTGCTTGAATTGAACTAAACGTCTTTGATTCAACTGTGCTCTATTTTGTGTGATGGTTTTCTTTATGAGATTCTAGTGTTTGATTGAGGTTGAGATGATGCATGATGATAAAATCCCAATTTGTGAGACATGTGCTTGAGATAAAGTTTGATTAAAACACTGAGCATGATGTTTTTTTTGAATTTAAGAACTTGTGAGATTACCTGTGTGAGTTTTGAACTTCAGAGTTATTTTTAATTAATTATTATTACTTTGAAAGCATGAATGATTTTGCCCAAATTTTCTGTGATTGAACTACTTGCTTGCAGGTTCCATATCATCAAGGCCATATTTTGTTATGCCTTATTCTTTTGGCCTTCACATAATTTTTTCCCACTGAAAAGAGAACAATTTGTTATAACCTTTGAAACTTGAGCCTTATGCATATCTTGAAAAACCTTCTTGAAAAATCTTTACCTTAAGTTTAGTTGAGAACATTTGATGAGGTATAGATAAAGATTCAAGTTTGGGGTTACCAGGCAACAATCCACTTCTCTAGGCAGTGAGCAATCAAAAAGAAAAAGCGAGTGAAAAGAAAAGGCAAAAGAAAAGAAAAAGTGAGAAGAGAAAAATTGAAAAAAAAATAAAGAGCTCCCTGCAAAGGAAAGCTGGGAAAAAGAAAGAGAGTTGTTCTTAAATGGTATTTAAATTATTTGTCTCTCTTAAATCAAGGAACTTTACTGACCAGAAAAACCAATTTCCTTCTTAGCCCAGCCAAGTTACAAGCCATGAAAAGCCCTTGTGATTATAACCTGCTTGTGAGTATGTTTGATTGTGGTAAAATGAAAGGCAAAATTAATTTGTGTGACATTGTGATAACAGAGAGAAACACCAAACCATTCACCTGTGAGCTGAGTGAGACACTTTTGAGTGCTTGAGTGATACACTTTGGAGTGCTTGAGTGAAACACTATCCCTGGTGAGGAATAATTCTTTGAATTTTTTATTGCATCTCTGCTTGGTTGATTGATCACTCTTAAGGATAGCACCTGTTAAAAATGCATCACATTGAGCATGATTGAATTGAAGCATCTGCACATCTTGACTGAAATCTTATGCTGAAATTGATAAAAGTGACTCCTTGTCTTGAAAAAGTTTTTGAAAAAGGTTGAGTCATTGTAGTGATTGTTATGAAAAGCTGAGTTACATTTTGTTTGCTTGACAACAAGCAAAGTTCTAAGTTTGGGGTTGTGATAACGGCTTAAAACACTGTTATTTGTTATGTGATTTTGATACTAAAAGCACCCTTTTTCACTTAGAAACTTGCTTGGACTCATATGTTTTCATAAAATGTGTGAATAAGAGAGTTGAGGTTGATTTCAATGGTTTTCTAACAAATTCCCCTTGTTTTGACAGAGATTGAGGTAATATTGGAAGAAGAAGTGAAAAGCCAAGAAGATGGAGCTCAAAAGGGGTCAAAAAGGCACCAAGAGGAAGGAAAACGCGAAGCCCGAGCGACAAGGAACGAAAAACTACGCCTCCAACATCACCATTGGTCGCTCGGGCGGTGGCCCCGACGCCCGAGTGGTGGACATTTGAAGCCTGGGCGACCAAATCTGACGCCCAGGCCTTACATGAGCCTCAAATCTCGCCCAGGCGAGCCCTCTATGACGCTTAGATGATATTTCACTTGGATCGGGCCATGTTTCTGCTCTATTTTGATTCTTTCGGACTGGGCTGCACTTTAGGACACGTTTGACACTATTTAAAGGACTCTGGGGCTCTGGGTTTTGCATCTCTGGCAGAGAAGAGCATAGCAATACACTCTTAGCCAATTATTAGTCTTTCCATTCTTTCTTTCTTCCATTATTCATAGAGTTCCCCCATGACTATGGGGAACTAATTTCTATTTGTTGTTGGGGAATGATGTAACCTTGTAAACTCTCATGTATTTGAATTGATTCTTAATTTCATATGCTTTTTCATTAATTGTTAGAGTAATTCATCTGTTCCTATTGCTTGCTTATACAATAGCATGATCTGTGAGTTGCATGAGTGCCGACAGGTTCCTTTCAATTCAGGTCATTGTTGAATTACTCCTAAGGGTTATATTGCTCAGACATGAGGGTATGAGTCTTAGTCGTCTTAACCTCTTGATCTTCACATCTTTTTACCAGGAACGCTAGGAATTGTATGAACTGGTGATTAGAGACAGGCTTATTTACCGAGCAATCGGGTTTAAGTGTTTTAGTGAGGGACGTTGGCATTAATGCATAAAGAAGAATTCTTATATACATGAGAGGGAACTTGGTGAAATCTAACCCTAAGAACATACTCATCTCATATAAATCAACCATCATTCATCTCTGTGCTCTTTTGCCATTGATCAATTGCAATCTTTATTTTCTTTATTATTTTTGCACTCCAAACCCATTATCTCTTTCATTTTAAGTCTTAATTAATCTTGTTTTCACACAACTATTCAGCGCCGAGAGTCCTCTGGAATACGATACGTGGTCTTACCATTTTATATTAGTTGTGCGACTCGTTACACTTGCCGATTTGCCCCAACACAAGTTAAAAGATATGTAACGCAGCAATAAGCTTAATTGAATACACAAACAAGTTAATCGACTAAATGTAAAGAGTGTAGGGATCAGAGAATTCAAATATGATTTTTATACTTGTTCGGCCAACCTGCCTACACCCAGTGTCCTTCCAACCACGGGAAACAAATGCACTATAAAGATCAAGGTTTTTACAGCAATGTTTCTACAGCAACCTCACGTCAAAATGTAAAACACCTCTCTAACCCTCTACTCTAATATAGGCAGTAAACAATACAGACAAGAAGCAAGAACACCTTCTTCTACTGTCAAACCCTTTGAGCCACCCTCAAAGTCAAGAACACAATTTTTCTTCCTACAAACACCGCAGGGAATCCAAGCCAATCTTCAAAGATTGCAAATTTCTGGTCGTGCAGAATACAACTCTTCATGCAGAATAATCAGACGATTAATACACAACAAACCTTGCTTCTAAGGAAACCTTTGATTCCTTGATCACCACGGTCAATCTCTTGTTCTTGGAGCTTTTCTTTTCCCTATAAAATCACACAGCATTATCCGAAAGATGTGAAAATGCCAATTCACAAAAGTTCTTACACAAATCAAATAAGCATCAATTTATAGTAATACACACATCAGACACATTTTAATCGATTTAGCTACTAATGTAGTCGAATACATCTTGCAGTTATAATAGACTAACATCAATCACAACATATTTAAAAATATGACCGTTAAGACAGTTATGTCAAGCATTTAACTAGTTTTCAAAATAACAATCAACTTAGTCGAATACAAATCGCATGCAGTTGATTATGTAACAACACTTAGAATATTTTTGAAAAATTTTCTCTTCAAAATATCTCATAGCACATTTGAAAAGAGTTTGTGCAAATACACGAGTTTTAATCGATTCATCGCATAATGTAATCGACTTAAAACTGTTGTTTTGCCACACATTAAAGTTCAACCAAAGTGCTTGTGGTTTTTCATTTTCGAAAACATATGTTATGCATCCCCAGATAAAATCACATGTTAAACACAGTGGTTTGCATTAAACAACACAATCATGTTCAAAAATATGCTTATACAGATATAACACATTTAAGCAAAAACATATAACATGTAAGCACAGAACATGTAAACACAGAATACACATGTGTTATTAATTATGTGTTGTCATCATAAAAAACATAGTTATCACTAAGATTGTAGGTTAAGCTAAACCTGTGCACCCCCTGTCAACAATCTCAACAATATGGACCAAAAAAGTGCACACCAAAAATCCCAAAGAAAAATAACACCTCTAGCTATCAAAATGAAAAATGTCAATTAATTTGGAAAATTAAACATTATTCATGGCACTATTCATGACACATTAAACAGAACACAACACCCACTAACACAGAGACCTATGACAGAACCGTTGGTCCTCAACAACGACGCCAAATTTGATCGTCTAATGTCGCACTCAACTTAAATTGATGTTGTAGATTAAATGAAATAACTAGGGAATGACTCCTAAGTCGTCTCTCAAGGATCAATTTTTGGTTTTGTCATAGGATTGAACACATAGTGGGGGGTTTTTTTTCGAACAAATTGTGCGAACCAAATTAACTAACTAAAACACAAATTAAAGCACTAATTAAAAACAGTTGGTCACTAGTTCAATTGCAATGTTTCCTATCCTTGATTAACAACAAATTAAATGTTTCTCTTACCCCTAATCTAACATGAATTAGAGGGTGATGGTGGTTTCCTTATCCTTGGGTGGTAGGTGATAACAGTTTAAAACACCGTTATTTGTGATTTGCTTTTGATAATAAAAGCATGCTTTTTCACTTAGAAACTTGCTTGGACTCATACTTTTTCATTAAGTTGTGTGAATAAGAGAGTTGAGGTTGATTTCAATGATTTTATGACTAATTCCCCTTGTTTTGACAAAGATTAAGGTAATATTGGAAGCATAGATGAAGAGCCAAGAAGATAAAGCTCAAAAGGGCATGACAAAGCACCAGTAGGAGGGACAACACGAAGCCCAAGCGCCCTGAAGAGAAGCTTGAGCAACGAAAATCGACGTCCACCGTCGAGGCGCCCTTAAACGTCTTACATACATGAGAGGGAATTTGGTGAAATCTAACCCCAACAGCAAACCCATCTCATATTAATCAACACTCATTCATTTTATGCTCCTTTGCAATTGATCAATTGCATTCATATTTAATTTTTTGTTTTTGCATTCAAAACCAATGATCTCTTTTTATTTAAGTCTTAATTAATCTTTTTATCACACGATTGCCTTGCGTCGAGAGTCTTCTGGGTACGATACTTGGTCTTACCATTTTATATTACTTGTGCGACTCGGTACACTTGCCGAAATAATCCAACAAGTGTTTGGCATCGTTGTTGGGGACTCACGGTTTAAGCTATTTTATTTGTGTAATTCTTGATTAACTTTGACTTTATTTTATATTTATTTTTCATATTTTTATTTTTATTTTTTTATTTTTTGGTGTTTTGTTTTGTTTTTGTACTAATAGTGTTTTCTAGGGTTTTGTATCTAATGCTTGCATGATGCAATTCGAACAAGAATTTTACTATTTGGGCACTCAAGTCTACCAAGGTAATTTCAACCAGTTGTGGGAACCTCACTCAAGCATGAACCAAAGTCAATTTGGGGAAGTTGATGGACTACTCAATAGACCACACAAGCTAATAGTACTACAAAGCTTGAGGAGACCCTCTAGTGGTTCATACAGGAATCTCTCTCAATTCGAGAAAGCACTCAAGCAGCATCTCAAAGGATGGAGGTGCAATGTGAGCTCATAATTCAGAAGCTGGATTATCATAAGGACAACATGAACCCTAGAGCGGAATGCAAGGATGTTGTCACCAAAATTGGCGAGGTTTTAGATGAGAGAAAGTAGAGCGAAAAGAAGAAGAAAGGCTAAGCTAAAAAGAAAAAGAAGAAAAGAGAGAGAATGAGAGAAAAATAGAGAGAGAAGAAGAAGAATGTTTGAGTGAAAAAGAGAAAGAGGTAGAAAAGGAAGAAGATGAGAGAGAAGAAAAAGAAAGGTTGAGTGAAAAACAAAAAGATGAAGTAGAGAGAGGAAAAGAAGAGAGTGAGAGAAAAGAAGAGATAAAAAGTGAGGTTGAGAGAAAAGAAGAAGAGAAGAATGTGGAAGAAGAAAGAAAAGAAGAAGAAGAGGTTGAGAGAGAAAAGGAAAAAGTTGAAAAAATTCCTCTTACCCTAAGAAATGTTCTAAGGAAGAAAAAGAGAAGGAAGATGAAAAAGGGAGGAAATGAGGATGAGAGAAAAAAGGAAGAAGTATATGAAAATCCTCTGCCTCACCCAAAGAAAAATCATAAGAAGAAGGAAAAACAGTTTGAACGTTTCATGAGAGTCTTCAAGAAATTGGAGATTAAAATTCCTGTGATTGGGACACTGCAGCAAGTTCCTGGTTATATTAAATTTTTGAAGAAATTCAACAAAAAGAAAAAAATTGAGGCACCAGGTAGCTACATGTGATCAAGCGTCTACTTAAGGATGCTATTGATTAAGCTTATGGGTCAAGCTAGTGACGTTAAAGAAGTGCTTGTGGGAGGCAACCCAGTTCCTGAAATTTTTATCTTGTTTTATTTTATTTTTATTTTTTTCTTTTTAATTTATTATTTATGTGATTTGGATTTGAGTTTGTTTTAGGTTATATGTTGCTTCTGATGGCAGTAATGACAATATCTACTGATGGATGCTTCCACAAAATCTACTGATGGATGTTGCTATGATGAGGATGATGAATGACAACATCTACTAATGGATGCTGCTATGAAAGAGGATGGCGACTAGACATCTACTGATGGGTGCTAGGTGATTAGGCATCTACTGATGAATGCCAATGAAGATGAGAAAGATTGGTGTCTATTGATGGATACTAATGAAGATAAGAAATATTAGCATCTACTGATGGATGCTATGGGATTAGACATCTACTGATGGATGTTACTAACAACATCTACTGATGAATGTTGTGATAATGAAAATTGGGTCAAGCTAGTGGCGTTAAAGAAGTGTTTGCTGGGAGGAAACCTAGTTTTCTACCATTTTCCTTTTAAATTTAACTTTTGTTTTATTTTATTTTATTTTTATTGTGCTCTGCTTGAATGAATTGAACTGCTTTGATTCAACTGTGCTTGTTTGTGATGAGTATTGCTTTATGAGATTCTGGTGTTTGATTGATGTTGAGATGATGCATGATGTGATATAGGTGATGACTCACAATGTGTGAAATAGGTGCTTGAGATAAAATTTGATTGAGATACTGAGCAGAGTGTTTTTTCTGAATTCTGGGACTTGAGAGTTTACCTATGTCAGAATTGGGCTTTAGAGTTTTCTTGTCAATAATTGCTATTACTTTGGAAGCGTAAATGATTTTGCCCATATTTTCTGTGATTGAACTACTTGCTTGCAGGTTTCATATGATCAAGGCCATCTTTTGTTATCCCTTATTCTTTTAACCTTCACATGATTTTTGCCTACTAAAAAGAGAACAATTTGTTCTAACCTTTGAACCTTGAACCTTATGCATGCTTTGAAAAACCTTCTTGAAAATCTTTACATTGAATTAAGTTGAGAACATTTGATGAGGTATTGATAAAGGTTCAAGTTTGGGGTTGCTACGTAGCAACCCACTTCTTTGGGCAGTGAGCAATTGAAAAACAAAAGCAAGAGAAAGGCAAAAGAAAAGAAAAGAAAAATAAAAAGAAAAGGAAAAGCTCACTGCAAGGGAAAACTGGGAAAAAGAAAGAGAGTTTGTGCTTAAATGATAAATTCATAAATGTCTCTCTTAACTCAAGGAAGTTTGCTAACTAGAAAAATCAATTTCCTTCTTAGCCCAGCCAAGCTACAAGCCATGAAAAGCCCTTGTGAAGATAACTTGCTAGTGAGTATGTTTGGTTGTGGTTAAATGAAGGGCAAAATTAATTTGTGTTACATTGTGATAGCGGAGTGAAATACACCAACACCTCACTATACACCTTTGAGCTAAGTGAAACACGTTTGAGTGCTTGAGTGATATACTTTTGAGTGCTTGAGTGAAACACATTCCTTGGTGAGGATTAGTTCTTTGAATTTTTTATTACATCTTTGCTTGGTTGATTGATCATTCTTAAGGATAACATCTGTTGAAAGTGTATGAGCATCACATGGATTTTGATTGAATTAAGGCATCTACACATCTTGATTGAGATCTTTATGCTGAATTAATAAAAGGGATTTCTTGTCTTGGAAAGAAAAGTTTTTGAAAAATGTTGAGTTATTGTAGTGATTGTTCAAAAAAGCTGAGTTACATTCTGTTTTGCTTGAGCACAAACAAAGTTCTAAGTTTGGGGTTGTGATAACGGTTTAAAACACCGTTATTTGTGATGTGATTTTCATAATAAAAACACCCTTTTTCGCTTAGAACCTTGCTTGGACTCATACTTTTTCATTAAGTTATGTGAATAAGAGAGTTGAGGTTGATTTCAATGATTTTATGACTAATTCCCCTTGTTTTGACAGATATTGAGGTAATACCGGAAGCAAAGATGAAGAGCCAAGAAGATGAAGCTCAAAAGGGCATGAAAAAGCACCATAAGGAGGGACAACACGAAACTCGAGCGCCCTGAAGGGAAGCTTGAGCGAGGAAAATCGACGTCCATCGCCCGGGCACCCCTCCTGGCCGCCTGGGCGGCGGGGTCTCCAAGCTTGGGCATCAAACTCACCGCCCGGGCGCCCTAAGTGGGGAGCCTGAGTGTCAGCTTTTCGTGGATCAGTGCTTGTTTCAGCTCTATATTCACTCTATTGGACCAGAACCTGAGGCTCTAGGCTTTGAATCTCTGGCAGAGAAGAGCATAGCATGAAACTTTTTTCCCAATTCTCAGGCTTTCTTTCTCATTCTCTTCTATTTTTCATAGAGTTCCCCCATGTCTTTGGGGAACTAATTTCTATTTGTTGTTGGGGGATGATGTAACCTTGTAAACTCTCATGTATTTAATTTGATTCTTATTTCCATATGCTTTTTCATTAAATCTTAGAGTAATTCATTTCTTTCAATGCTTATTGTGTTTAACTCATTCATTAACATGATTTATGAATTGCATGAGTGTCGGGAAGTTCCTTACAATTCAGGTTCTTGTTGAATTACTTTTAAGAGTAATATTGGTCAGGGATGAGGGTATGAGTCTTGGTTGTCTTTAAGCTCTTGATCTTTATGTTTTATTACTAAGAATGCTAGGAATTGCATGAATTGGTAATTTGGGACAAACTTATTTGTCGAGGGATCGGATTTAGGTGATTTAGTGAGCGACATTGGTATTAACGCATAACCCCAACAACATACCCATCTCGTATTAATCAACATCCGTTCATCTCTGTGCTCTTTTGCTATTGATCAATTGCATTCATATTTAATTTTTTGTTTTTGCATTTAAAACCAATTATCTCTTTTTATTTAAGTCTTAATTAATCTTGTTATCACACGACTGCCTAGCGCCGAGAGTCTTCTAGGATACGATACTTGGTCTTACCATTTTATATTACTTGTGTGACTCGGTACACTTGTCGAAATAGTCCAACATCAGGAAGGCATGTTCTTTAGTTGGATTGTAAAACTACTCGAACATATTTATAGGGGAGGCTACAGATTAGGTTGTAGAAGCGATTATAGTTGGTGAGGTAGGGTACAAGAGTATGACTGTTTTTTTCACTATGGTGTTTTGGTATTTGAAGAGGCTCATGATGGTGTTAATTATGATAGAGCTACACATGTTGATGAGTATGGTGATGATAGAGCATCAGGGAAATACTATGTTGGTAGTAACGGTATCAGGTGGTATATCAAGAATAGAGGATTGAGTATTCAGATATATTTGATTTGTTAGGTTTTGAGGAATAAGAATCATGTTGCAATTACTTATGTGTATGGGGTGTTTGATTATGGATGATATGATCAGAAGGTTTGTATCTTGTTGTGTGATTGATTATGGTGGATATAATCAATACATATGAATATTGTTGTTATGTTTGTCTTACTGGTAGCTTACCCTATATGTTTTTGTGTTTGTGTTTGTGTTTGTGAATGAAATTATGAATGACGATCGTATAATGCGTTATACATGAGCAGATGATGTTACAGATGTTCTAGAGGTGTGATTGACTCGAGAGAGCATGGGGAAAAACTTTAGGATTCAATTAAAGTTATTTTGTTTTACAAGTTAAGACAATATGATTGGAGTATTTCCTTCGTTATTTTATTACTCGAAATAATATATTTCCTCTGTTATTTTGTTTTACAAGTTAAAGTACGTTTCTGCGCTTTTGATAAATTTTAAATTTTACCAGTTTTTAATAACCCATGACATCTAAAAAATTGGGTTGTTACAATAATAATTGTTAGAAAAGCAACGCCTTATATCTCAAGGCAAGGGGGGTGGATTGGATTTTACCTTAAACAAATTATCTTTTCAAAAGCTTTGTAAAATCTTTGGTTTTCTTGAAATCAATAAAACAAGATGTGATGAATCAACGATAAAAGAGAAAGAGTAAAGAGAAAGATCAGCACACACAATCTATATTGGTTCGACCAATCCCAAGCCTACATCCAATCCTCCTCCAACAACCTGAGTTGAAGAGATTCCACTACAAATTTGATTAAGTTTATAGAAATAAAGTGATACCCCTCTCAATTTAGTTCTCACCACACTCAAAATCAAATATAGAAAATAAGAGATGAATACCCTCAATCTCTTACAATCCTTGAGAACACTCACAACTCTCAAACCCTTGGCCAACATGCACAGGTAGAAAAACGCATATTGTCAATGATGATCCTGATCTTCTAGTCACACTCCTCTTGGTGCAGATCAAATAAAAAAAGTTCAGTCCACTTTCTTGAAAGAGTATTGATGTGTAAGAAACCCAAATTGATCCTTGATTATTCAAGACCACTTCTTGGATGCTCCTATAATCAAAACTTAATGAATTAGTTAGTAATTGAAAGTGATAGCAGTTCAATGTTTTGGTGTGTGATACTTGACTCTTAAGTGTCAAGGTTAGAGAATGGATGTATTTTGACCGAGAACTCTATAAGTCAAGGCCTTATTGTGGTTTGTTATAAAAAGTTATATATGTTTCTAAATGTCTTAAAGTTGTAAACATTAAATGAGTTTATTTTGAAAATTGATGTTTTTATTTGTGATATTAACTCAACCACATGTTTGTAGTAGTGGTTTCCATATGCGATAATCATGATTTATCATAGAAGCGTATGATTATACGGGTGTTTAGGAATATACACAACACTAAGAAGAGTAGCTAATGTGGTGAGATGTTTGAAACAATTTTATAATCTGATGGTTTTTTTTTTTTTTTTCAATAAAGTGTATATTTGTAAAATAATGATTTTTTATTTATTTATTGATATTTTTATTAAAATATAAATAAAGTTTTATTTTAATTTAAGCAACTTTGTTAACTGAAAATCTGTAATTTTACACTCAGATTGTATTTAAATTAGTCGGAGAAAGCTACTAATGAAGAAGTCAAATTTTTTCCATTTTGAATTGCCCCCATAAAGCTTTAGAGTCAAACAATAGAAACATGCATCTAATATCTGGTTTTCGGGTAAGTGAGAAGCAAATTAAGGCAGCATAATCTTTTGGCCAAAGTCATCTAAAGAACAGCGAAATTAGTAGGAATTAAAATTTCGTTTTCTATCTGTAAAGCCATACCTGAAGAGTATAAACAAATATATATGGTGAAAAATAAGGTGAATATGGTGCATAGAACAATTGCATATATTCAAATTGATGTTCATGGGTCACAAAACAAAAGAGGCAATAAAGTATAGACATCTTGACAGTGTTATCAACTTTCATTTACCTCAGATGGAACTTAGTGATGTGCCACTAAAGCTTTTAACTTAACAGTCACAAAGACATGAAGTTTGTGTGCGCCATAATTAAGGAACCGAATATACACACGTCTCCATGTCCTGTTAAGGAATAGAGAACCCCAAAGCCCCCAAAATCCCACTGCAAAACCAACTCCTGTCCCAAGGTAGAGTGACTCGGTGTCAAAGGCATCATCATTGCTTCCTGCATATTGCTTTGACACTTCAACATTACCACTTCCTTGTGTGCAGTTAATTGGTAGAGGAGCTCCACAAAGCCTTGGGTTCCCAGCAAAGCTAGAAGCATTCAAGCTCTGAAGCTGAGTCCCAACTGGGATTTGTCCAGTGAAATCATTGTATGACATATTCAAGAAGCTCAAGAAAGATATAGAGGAAATGGAACCAGGAATTTCTCCATAAAGTTCGTTGCTAGATAGATCAAGAGATTCCAAGTTCTTCATGCTTCCAATCTCCCTTGATATCTTTCCTGTGAAATGATTTCTGGACAAGTTTAAGGACTGTAACTGAACAAGACTGAAAACTTGTGACGGGATTTCCCCTGACAAGTTGTTAGATGAAAGGTCAAGTGTTCTAAGTAATCCATAGTCCTCATACTGTAGCTCCTGGCTTTTGTTGTACAAATTGAACTCAAACGGGTAATGATTTGTTCTTTGTGCTCCACCCATGCTAGGAATGTCACTGATGCATGGAGGAATAGGTCCTGAGAGATTGTTGTGGAAAAGATCCAACTGAATCAGTGAAGAGAGATTGCATAGCTGGGTTGGAATGTTTCCTTCAAATTGGTTAGATCCCAGTAGCATCACTTCCATAGCACGTGGCATCTTTGTGGGTACAGTCCCAGAAAAATTGTTCTGTTTGATATTGATGAATTCCAAATTTGTTATGTTTGATAGGTCCAATGAAAAATGGCCAGACAAGCTGTTATTGTGCAAATCCAGTGCTATGAGATCAATGAATGTAGCTATTGATGGAGGGAGTTCACCTGTTAGCATGTTACTCTCCATGAAAAGGAAAGACAAACCTTTCCAATACTCCCAACAATCAGGAACTCCTCCAGTTAAAAGGTTGAATGATATGTCCAAATAGTCCAAATTGTTTTGACTGCCCAACTTGTGACAGAACAAAGGGGCAATGGGTCCATAGAAAGAATTGCGGGACAAGTCCAAATAGATAACATTTGCTGATATATGTGGGAGCCCTCCAGTGAAATTATTATGATCCATAAATATGAGCTGTGAGTTGAGTGTGATGTTTGTTAAGTCTGCAGAGATGTTGTTCTTGGAGAGGTTGAGCTGTGTAATATTAGCCACAAACCTCCAAAACTGGTCACCATTTATGGATGAGATACTTGAATTAGGAACCTCTAGATATACTAGCGAGTGTTGTGTGTAAAGCCATTCTGGAAATTTAGGACCTAACTTTGCATTGCTCAAACTAATGCCCTCCAACTGGAAAGGGGGAATCCAGTCAGAAGTCAAGTCGAATGAAAAGGGAGCATTCAACACCAGTGCTTCTAAATTAGAGAGATTGGAAAAATGGTTTTCATGAAGAACACCTGACAAGGATTCACCACCTATGAACAAGCTTTTCAAATTAAAGAGCTGTCCAAGGCTGGTTGGAAGATTACCACTCAATGAACTGGAGCTTATGCTCAAGTCAACCAAGGATGAGAGATTTCCGATTGATGAAGGGATTGAACCAACAAACATGTTCTCAGACAAACCAAGATATTGCAAATGTTCATGTTGGCCTAACCACTCCGGGATGGATCCATTAATTTCATTGTCGTGCAACCTTAAAGATTTAAGGTTTCCAAGGCTCAACAAGCTCTTTGGTAGGCTACCTTTTAGAAAATTGAAGCTGAGGTCGATATTGGAGATGGTGGTGAGGTTGAAAAGCCAGTAAGGCAATTCTGAATCAAAATGGTTCCCAGAGAGGTCAAGAGATAAGAGTGAGGAAAAATTGACAAACTTGATGGATGGACTGATATTGGTAAGATGACAACTTGCCAATCTTAGCTCTAACAGTGATGGATGCAATTGCATTGACTGAAGCCAGTTGGACTCATTTTGAAGATTGATTTCACTAAGGTTGAGATATTTCAAGGAAGAAAGTTGATTAAGCCAGTGGAGATTATCAACATGAAGATCATCATTAAAGGATAAGTCAAGAAACTGGACATTAGAGAAGCTAGCATGAGCATCAAATGGTGCACTTAAACTAGTAAAGCCATTCAAACTCAAGTCCAAGTAGCTCAAAAATTGAATTTGAAGCAAAGACAAGTTGATTTCACCTTCCAAGTATTGTTGCTTTAGATCAAGCCTTGTAACTCTTCCTGTGTTGTTGTCACAGTGGACTCCCTTCCACGAGCAGCAATCATGTTGAGAGGACCAGGAAGGGAGCTTGTTGGAATGATTCACAACACCAAGTTTGAATATCTGCAATGCGGATCGATCCTTTTCGTTGCAAACAAGATGAAAATTGGTTCCACAGGCACCTCTGTGGAACATGATTGCACATAGCAACCACAGAAGAAAAATTGAAAGTTGTGAGGACATGGCTTGGAAAATGAGAACTCGATGGGGGTGGTGTTAGTGCTGACTCCTAGCACTTATCTATATAGCACATGTTGCGTTGCCCCTCTAAATATCATATCAATCATGTTCGTCTCATCAAAGTAAGCATGCTGGCAACAAGCATTAATCACAGGAATCAGGAAACGTTCAACACTAAAACTTTGCGCGTTGATTCTTCTACAGTCTTCAATTGTGTTATCTACTTCCAAGTATATTTACTTCAGATTTGTTGGTTTTACTATTTAATAGGAGTGACAAAAATGTATCATGGTCCCTTAAAAATGCGATGGGGTAGGATGGTCCCTCGTAGGAGAACGGACTAACAATCCTACTGTTAAAAGGTGAACTAGCGGGATCTAGTCGGTGAAATTTTTCTTTTTATTTTTTTTTTTAAATTTGTTATATATATATATATATATATATATATATATATATATATTGCTTACATGTATCATCAAAGTAAAACTCGACATCTTTATGTAGTAGTTTGGAGAAGGAAATGACTTTCTTACCGAAATCTCTCATATAGTGTCGGTAGAAATCTGCATGTCCAAGAAAAGATAGCATCTTTCGCACGTAAGAGGGATGAAGTAATTGTGCAGTAACATATATTTTAGCAAGATCTACTTCTATACCTTTGCTAGAAATGATATGTCCTGAAACTAAACCTTGTTCTACCATGAAGTGACATTTCTCAAAATTGAGAACAAGGTTGGTTTCAATGCATCTTTGCAAAACTTTATCCAAACTGTCTAAACATGTATCAAATGAGGACCCATACATAGTGAAATCATTCATAAACACCTCTATGCAACTCTCTAGAAAATCACTGAAAATGTTCAGTATGCACAGTTGGAATGTACTTTGTATAGGCCAAAAGGCATCTTCCTATAGGAAAAAGTGTCAAAGGGACAGGTAAATGTAGTCTCTTCTTGGTCCTAAGGTGCAATATGGATTTGAAATTATCCAAAAAAATCCATCAAGAAAATAGTATTGAGACTTACCTGCCAAGCATTTGATCAATGAAGGGTAGGGGGAAGTGATCCTTCCTTGTTTGATTAAGCCTCCTGTAGTCAATGCAAACTCTCCAGTTGTTTTACATTCTTGTGGGAATAAGCTCATCCCTCTCATTTTTCACCACAGTGAGACTAGTCTTCTTTGACACAACATGGACCAGACTCACCCACTAAATATATGATATAGGGTAGATGATCCCAACTTGGAGCAGCTTGGTCACCTCCTTCTTGATAACGTAAAAAATCACTAGGTTTTGCCTTCTCGACGACTGCCAAACTGGTTACATCCTCCAATAGAATCCTATGCATGCAAGTGGATGGGCTGATTCCAAGAATGTCAACCAAGGTTCAACCAATAACTTTCTTAAGTTTCCTAAGAACACTCAACAACTTGTCCTCCTGAACAACATCAAGAGAGGTGGAAATGATCACTGAAAACTTCTCATCATCCTCCAAGTATGCATACTTGGGGTTTTGTGGAAGTAGTTTAAGCAAAGGAGTAGATGCCTACAAGTCAGATTTATCTATGGTTCCTGCAAAAGAGTTACATGCAAATGCATAATACCCATCTCATCAGACTAAACATCAATATCCATCACAGAACATATATCATTAAGATAAAAATCAACATCGTTCACAGATTCTTATTCAAATTAAGATTCAATGCATTCATGTAGAGAGGATAGAAAAGAATGCTCTTTATCATGCAAAGAATAAAATTCAGTAGCATATTCCTCAATAACATAATCCAAATATCAACCCTAAAGACAAAATGGTCCTCAATTGGAAACATCATTGCATCAAGAATATTAAAATGCACAACAATATCACCAAATTCCATAGATAAAGTTCAAGCATACACATCAATTTTAGTTCGGGCTGTTTTTAAAATGGCCTGCCTAAAATGATGGGAGCAGATCCATGGGAGAATCCCTCCTTTCCAAAACGTAAAATTTGCATGGAAAATCAATTCACTAACCCGAACTAAAACATCATCTATGTAACCTGTTGGGTGGGCAACACTTCTATTAGTCAATTTGAATGACCAAGAGATAGAGACTTATAGATTGACAGAGGCATACACAAGTTTTAGACAAAGTGCTACTAAAGGCACCTTCCCCTCTCATCATTCAAATGGATCCAATGGATCCAACAATGACATGGGAGTTTTTCAATCCTTCTACTTTTCTCCTTTTACTAAGTTTTCTTTCTTTGTTCCAAAATTATTTTGTATAAATCTTTCAACTTCCTCTTTCCTTATTTCCAACTCTTTAATAAACATTTTTGAACCACATCTTGAATTAGTATTACCCCTTTGGTTACATTCAACTGAGGACAAAATTTTTTTTTTCTTCTAAAAACGGTCTCCTAGTTTTCACCAATAAATACAATTAAAATATAAGGAGACTTTCTTCTACTATTACTTGTTTATATACATTGATTGGACAACATAAAATCATTCACAAAACTTGATCAATTCTCCAAGAATCTTTGAGAAGTTGTCATCGTCAAAAATACAATGTGAGATATGGGTTCAACTACATGGTTCCCCCTATCAACATAAAAATTTTGCCTTGATCCTTGAGTCTTCTCAGTCTTGTCATATGAAGCAGCGGTTGGTTAAAGTCAACTTGTCAGAGCAGACTCACTTTTTCAGTACTTTGACAAAAGTAGGTAGTATTATTTATCTAGAATGACTTTTGATGGAGAGAACATTCTTTGAATGTCTTCTTCGTTTCTAACGTCTACTTTTGATTTATTTAGGATGGAGCAGGTGGATGCGTGTAATAGGCAATCTGCACAAAGTAGAGTGGATATGCATGTAGTAGATATACAATTGTCCTTAGCACTTTTGTTGTGTTTAAACGTATAAAATTTAATGACATTTAATGGATATTCAGAACAACAAAATGCATTTTGTGTTTTCTACCGTTCGGGTAGGATTCTATCATTTAAGCTTCACACTAAGATATCAAGCAGTTGATTGAAAACTTCGTTGTTGGATGAAGTGGATCTTTTAGCACATGGTATCGTCTAAACTATGGAAACGTTTTGGAATTTTTCTCTCTGCTATTTAACACATGCTTTAAGCATGGTGTTTTCTACCTCATGGTTTTGGAACGTCATTTTAGACTTTCAGTGTGCTTTCCTAAAACATTGTCTTGACACTTTTACCTACTTAACCATATTGAGAATTGATTGATTATCGTTTGGTACATTATAACATTTACATTTAACAAGACTCTCATTGACGCTTTAACTTGGGAATTGTTTAGTGGTGCGTCATGTTTATACCTAGGTGTTTTTCTAAGACTTTTGCTAAGTTATTTGGATTTCTTAGAGTATTTTCATGCATCACATATATTCCAGCTATTTTGTTACTCTACTGATAATATTATCATATGCTCATTTCGTTTAATATTGTTTGTTAAACTTCAAAACATATAAGAACGCACTTCAGTCTTATAGATAATCTTGTTTTAATATAAATACATGTTATCATATAAAGTATAATCATATGATAATTAGTCTTTACTTATATACTCACTCAAAAATCTCTTTTGAATGTTGAAATCCTTACAAGTGGTATTTCCCTTTCCAAAATGTTTTAGAACTCAAATACTTGTTGAGAAAGAGTTCAGTCCACCTCCAAACACTTCGGTATAACACTAGTGCAAAAAAGGCCTTTAACGTCACCCTTTAGACGTCTGATCCTCAAATATCAGACGTAAAAAATGACCGGTGGCATTTTTCGTAAATAAAACAACTATTTAGACGTCGACTATGAGGGGGCCCGACTTCTAAAGTCATTTAGACGTCAGTTGTGGGGGAACCGACTTCTAAATCCTCAAGTCAAAAATCTAAAAAGTCAGTTTTTGACTCCATTTAGACGTCTGATCCCGCCACTCCAACCTCTAAAGTACTTTAGACGTCTGTTGTGGGAGGAACCGACGTCTATAAATGTCTATTATGGCGAGAACCGACTTCTAAATACTCAGCCCGAAAATTTAAAAATTCACTTTCTGACTCCATTTAGAAGTCTGATCCCGCCACTCCGACTTCTAAAGCACTTTAGATGTCTGTTGTGGAGGGAACCGACGTCTATAGACGTTTGTGATGGTGGGAACCGACTTTTAAATACTCAGCCCGAAAATTCAAAAAGTCCATTTTTGACTCCATTTAGACGTTTGATCCCGCCACTCTAACTTCTAAAGCACTTTAGAGGTCTGTTGTTAGGGGGACCGACGTCTGTAGACATCTGTTATGGCAGGAACCGACTTCTAAATACTCAACCCAAAAATTTAAAAAGTCACTTTTTGACTCCATTTAGACGTCTAATCCCGCCACTCCGACTTCTAAAGTTAAGTTTGACTTCTAAATGTCTGAATTAAAGCACTGTGAACGCGAGGCAGCAGTTACGCGCACTCATTGTTCATCATCTTGCTCGCGTTTTCTCTCCACGAGCTACCTTTTTTCAGGTTCGTTTTCTCATTTTTGCACCGTTTAAAATTAATTTTACTCCGATTACATTACTCTTTGATGAATTATCTTTCATTTGAACCGATTAAAATGCGTTTTCGTTGAGTTTTTGTGCAGTTTTGCTCGTATCCTTGGGCAGCGTTCTTGGGCGGCGATTTCTTGCGTTTTGCACTCCTCAAATCCCCTCCACTACATTATTAAAACCATCCAATACAAAAAAAAACGTACAATACATTCTCTTCAACTAAAATATAAAGTTGTAAACTCGAATCACCATGAGACAGGAGCAACTTGAGAGGGCTCAAGCGGAGAAGAATCCTATCAAATACGACAACATTTTAGACGTCTGACCTATATAGTCTGACGTCTATATAGACGTCTGACCTATATAGTCTGACGTCTATATAGACGTCTGACCTATAGGGTCCGACGTCCCCTTAACGTCACCCACTTTAGACGTCGGTTCGGGATCTAACGTTAAAAGCCCAAAATAACCGACGTTAAATAATGTTTTTCTACTAGTATAAGAATAATAATATATCCCATTAATCTATTAAAAGGTATCATTAATTGAATCACTTACAAAGTATATTAACCAACCATCACGTTAATATCCTCATATGATTTTTACTAGCTTAATAATAATACAAGGCTACCCATAGTCTATTAGTATAAAGTCTTGAGTTTTTTCCATATTCACACCTCCCATGACATGATGTCTACACTCGATTGATGTTTCCATCCACTGTCCCTTTTCAAACTTTCTTTGACACCTTCCTCACCTATTTAATTAGGTCAAAAATTTGAAGTGAAGAGAAAATTAGTTATGTTATTTGTATCGGTTATAAATTTTATTAAGACTTTTCAACATTCAAAGACTATTAAAACTGTTCGATGTATCCAGGATTAAAACCAAAAAAACTGCGCCAAATAATTACAATTTAAAATAAGATATAAAATTTTTATTAAAGAAATTTACAATTATTATTTGATTTTTATTTTCCAACAAAATAGTTATATATGAAAGTATACATAAATAAAGTAAATTCTGAAGAAAAGGGTGCCAAAACCCATGGGTACATAATGAAGTAAACAACACGAAAATTGAATTGAAATTTTCCAAGAAATCTGTCCCTTTCTTGTGAATGTACGTGGCTTCTTAATTATCAATAAATATGAGTAGGTCCTCATACCCTTAACTCATGTCCTCACCCTTTCTTCTTTCTCATCTTTTCCATAATTTATTTGCAATTATATATTCTAAAATAGAAAATGGAGCTGCTAGAAAATTTTCAGAATTAGTTTGTCAGTAAAAAGTGGAAATAATAAAATTAAATTAAACAATTGTATTAACAATTTTAACATTGGATTTAATTTTTATATAAGATAACCACTCGTTCAAGAACGATGTGTATACTCTAAATTTAGAAGAAAAAAAACTAGATTAAATACTCTTAAATTTGTAACCAGGCAAGATTTGATTTGTTTTGGCGAAGGTATGCGCAACCTTCTTGTTTCCTGGCATCGAAACATTACTTATATTTTTCTAAAATAAATTGGATTTGTTCTTACAAGGTTGGGATAATCTAGCGGTACCAATCTTTTCTCAAATTATTTTGCTCATATTGCGAGGTGTTTATTCTCATTTTTTTCTTTCCTATAGTAATTGATGTTTAGATATCCTTCTTCAATAGTCGTAAAAGATATTCTATATGTGTACTTGTAGAACCTAAGTGGAAATCTCATATAGAATAGAAAATTTATTTCACATATGGATTTTGTACGTTTTAGTTATCTTTAAAGTAGAGCTGACAAAATGGGTCACAATCCGCGAGTTAATTCGGCTCATCACGGATTCAAGCCGGATTGGGTTTGAAAAAATTGAATTTTTTTTATGCGGGTTGTTAACAAATTGGCAAGTGTACCAAATCGTACAAGTAATATAAATGGTAAGACCAAGTATCGTTTTCCCAAGAGACTCGAAAGACTTTCTCGTTCACGTGAATTAAAATAATAAGACTTGAAAATAAAAATTAATAAATTGGATTTGAGAACAAAAATATTAACATGCAAAATAAAGTTGATTCAATTGACAAAAGAAAACAATGGATGAATGGATGTTGTTGGGGGTTTACAATTTCATCTAATCTGCTCTCTCTTACCTACTCCTCTTGAATATTAGTTTGATTAATTAATTGTTATGCAACTTTCTTAGTCTACCCTTAACCCGATCCCTCGGCGAAAAAAGCCTAATATTAACTACTGGCTTGCTATCCCTAGCCTCCCCTAGCAATTAATACAGCCTTATAAATAGAAGTTAAAAGCAATTGATCGTCCTACCTGTAACGCCCCGGCAACTTACAGGGACTGTTGACTGCCCCCACACATCAACACGAGGCTTTCTAGTGTGCTTTGTCCTCACTCACACACTTTCCGAGACAACTTCCCAGAAGGTCACCCATCCCATAATTACTCTAGGCTAAGCACGCTTAAGCATGGAGTTCTTACGAGTTAGGCTACCGAAAAGTAAACGCATTTGTTTTTCGGTAGCCTAACTCATAAGAACTACATGGTTAAGCGTGCTTAGCCTACAATAATTATGGGATGGGTGACCTTCCGGGAAGTTTTCTCGGAAAGTGTGTGAGTAAGGACAAAGCACACTGGAAAGCCTCGTGTTGATCTGTGGGGGCAGTCAGCAGGCCCTCTAAGTTGCCGGGGCGTTACAAATGGTATCAGAGCCTAGCCTCTCCCAGTACGGTGTGGTTCGAGGACGAACCAGACGGAAGCTGGTGGGCATGTGACACCCGGGCACTGACGAGGGCGGGGAGTGATCGCTGGTGCAAGAAGCATGGTGCAGGGGGCACAGACAAGGAGCGGCTCCTGGCAGGCTTCGAGTGGAAGGGGCCAATGGACGAATCGAACATACACCGGAATGAGAGGGATTTGGAGATTGTATAGGTATGGGACTATACAGTTGAAGGATAGCTTAAAGGAATTATTTGACTACTCATATCAACAAATGCATTTGCTTTTCGGTAGCCTAACTCATAAGAACTGCATGGTTAAGCGTGCTTAGCCTACAGTAATTATGGGATGGGTGACCTTCCGGGAAGTTTTCTCGGAAAGTGTGTGAGTGAGGACAAAGCACACTGGAAAGCCTCGTGTTGATTTGTGGGGGTAGTCAGCAGTTCCTATAAGTTGTCGGGACGTTACACTACCCGTATCCCTAGGTGGTATTGCAAAATCAAGGAATTACTCACTAGTTCATGTCATTATTGTACGTCCCCATATCAATAAAGACAAACATCAGTTACCAAATGAGTTAAATGATAAAGGTCTTAAGCACAGATGATAACCCAACAATTATCAATCAAAACATAT
>NW_014542367.1:851343-861295 GCF_000741045.1 Vigna radiata var. radiata | reverse complement strand
AACAAGCATAATATCGCTAAAAACAGCTTTTGACTCTCTACAGACTCATTTATTGAGTTTTGCTTGATTCTAGGCTCATTCCAAGTAGTAAAGGGCGTAATTCGGTCCAAATTGACATATGAAAATAACTGTTTTTCAACCTTCATCAACACCCCAAACTTAGAATTTTGCTTGTCCTCAAACAAAACAAAACAAAACAACAAACAAAACAAAACTTTGCTTTATACTGTTTCATCCAAAGCTTCAACAATCCCAAGGTACATGACAAAACTACTCAATTCAATATTCTCAGTGAAATCCAAAATAAAATGCATGCATGCTTTCAATCCAGAGATTGCACAACAGATGTTATACATTATGAATGACTAATCCACCAAGCAAAAATGCACTCATGAAAATCAACAGTTCATACCAAACAAGTGTTTCACTCAATCACTCAAGTGTTTAAGGTGACACACCACTCTCTGTTGTTCACAAGTTACATGAAACAAAATTGCCATTCATCTCAAACAATCAACATCTTTACATGCAAATGCCATCAAAAGGAGTTTTTCAAGGCTAGTAATGAGGTTGGGCTAATAAGAAAAATTAGTTTTTCTAGAATGCAAAATCCTTGAGTCAAGAGAGCTAACAAAATATTGAACATTTAAGCACAACTCTCTCACCAATGTCTCTCATTTAAGCACAATGTCCTTTTGCTAGTTTCCCCCAAAAAAAAGCTTTCGTCTTTTCAATTTCTTATGAGTCGTTTCAACTCAAAACCGAACCTGGGTTGTTGCTTAGTTCCATTTTCATCCGCAAGAGGGAAAAATCAGGGTGAAACGATAACTAGGCAACGACCCAGGGTCGTTTTTGGGTTGAAACGACCAAAAGAAATTCACAAGACGCCGTTTTTTCTGGGAGGCAGCTAGCAAATGGAGAATGTGCTACTACGTTACCCCAAGAAAGGAACAAAACTACACTAAAACACAACACAAAGAAAGCAAATTTTAATTAGTTGAACCAGAAGATAATCGATGAAAGACTAAACAAAGTTTAAACGGTAAGCATAAAAAAAAAAACCACGCACTTGGGATGCAATGCCGCAAGAGAGAAAAAGGAGAGGAGGAAGACGATAAAGATATCAGAAACAACAATAGAATGCCACAAGAGAGAAAAAGAAGAGGTGCCGCAAGCGAGAAAAAGAAGAGGTGTCGCAAGAGAAAAAGGAGAAGAGGAAGACGATATCAGAAACTGAATGCCGCGAAGAGTTTGCAGTTTATTTAAAATGAAATTCGGCTTCGATTTCTCTCGAGAAACCGACGTCTATAGTCACCTAGACGTCGGTTATCTCACTAATATGACGTTCAAGTTAACATTTAAAATGACTTTTTGAATACCCATTAGACGTCAGTTTCGAGGGGAGCCGACGTCTAGGAAGCTGAACCGATTGACGTTTGATTTCCTGTCAAGGATGTTCACGACAGTTGTGATGGGGCACCGACGTCTATAGTAACGTAGAAGTCGGTGCCCTTTTAGCCGACGTCTAAGGCCCTCGAGTTCGGTGAACATAATTAATTACATGCACATAGACGTCGCTTCCCCTCAATACCGACGTCTAAATTGAAGAATTTTTTGTCTTCCCGCCTTCCAGACAGGCCTTAGACGTCGCCTTTTGACTACATGACGTATAAGCGCCTGGGAATTAGGTGAAGAGCATTAATTACAGCCCAGTAGACATCGGCGCCCGTTAACACCTACGTCACTAGACTGTCTTCTCACCTACCTTAGGCCATTAGACGTCGGTTTGCGGCAGTGGGGACGTCTACAATATGATAGACGTCTCCTTAGCTTAAAATCGACGTCTAGTTTACCAAGCTAGTTTTACTAGCACACCGACGTCTTCTGGGTGACGTTAAACAGCGCTTTTGCACTAGTGATGACATTTGGATTATATTGTACTTTTTATTATTATTATGAATTGTCTTCAGTTTAACATCATTTTTTAGGAGTGAAATTTGTTTAAATTTGAATATAGAAAGTTTGTAATTTTTTATTTTAAAAAAACTGTAATTAAATAGGCTAGTGAGCTAACCCGTTTACCCACCAACCCGTGGTGGGTCGAGCCGGGTTCAAATTTTTCTGGCTCGCTAATAAATGAGCCGGGTTGGGTTGGCTCACTAAGTGACCAACCCGTGGTGGACCGGACCGGGTCGAGCCGGGTTACCCGTTTTGACAGCTCTACTTTAAAGTCTACTTTTTACACTAGTGCAGAAATCACTTTTTATTACGGGTAAAAAGGACTTATTATGATGGGTGGCCTGACATCATAATTCTAGTAATCATAATAGGTCTATGCTTTTTATGACGTGGTAGAAAAGTACGTCATAATAGGTTCAACATATTATGACATACTTTCTTTCACCTGTCATAATACTCAATGTATTATGATATATTTTATCTTATTATTAATAATGTGGTGAATTTATTATGACGTAACTGGATTTTTCTTTCATAATATCTCGAATGTATTATGAAAAGTAATTGTCTACTTGTCATAATATATGTTTTTCAGAATTAACCTATTATTACATACACTTTCATGTACATCGTATTTTTTTTTTTTTTTAAAAAAATTGTAATTACATTTGACATCCAATAAATTTCTTGTATTATTATCTCATCCATCAATTTATAATCAACATAGCCTGAAAGGAACACATTCAATTAAACTAACAAAATGAAATTCATTTCAAACTTTAAATTGTCTAGTAAATTTAATACATAATTTCTAAGTCAAATTATATATTAAATCCATATATCACATTAACCTACATACACTACTAAATAGTAGTGAAGTTTCTACAATTTACTAACACTTAAAATAAAAGAAGCTCACTTGGTTCTAATGTCTTCAATGTTTGGAGCTTCCATTGAAGATGAATCATTAAAGATCTACAAATAAAATAATGGAGTTAAAACAATTTTGTAATCAATAGTTAGATAAATATTTAGTTAGTGTTTTAATACATAAGTAATTAAGGCAAGTATGAATAACAATACTTACTAAAATTGGGTTTGCCAATCTGGCTCGCCAAATGATAAAATTCCCTGGAGTTTGTCCCACTACTTGAACCTCCTCAGTTTGTAGAAAGCAGAAAAAATAATGAAATGTTTTAAGCAAGAATATCAAGGTAATAAAATTTCCATTTTTCGTTTTCAATTATGTAAGAGCAGTGGAGAGGAAGAAAAATAGAGAAAAAAGAAATGCACGCTTCTAAGGCAGGTAGCATTGATATATGAGATAGTTTGTTGTTAGAAGAGCTTCTTTACTAGGAAAAGCTATATATTTCCAGTGGATAAATTCATAATGGCACTTCTAACTTGTATCCAAACAAGTCAAGACATCCATTACTACAAAAAAATGTATAGATAGCACTCTTTTTTATTATAGATAACGCTTTTTAAGCACTATTTATGCGCTATCTATTGTCAGCCACCAATAGACAGCGCTTTTTTAAAATAGCGCTCTTTATTGGTGGCTGACAATAGATAGCGTTTTTTTAAAAAAGCGTTATCTATTGGTGGTTGACAATCACTAGTTGAAAAATGACTTTTTATAACGTACAAAAATGAGTTTTTATAACGTAGTTACTGGGGATATAGTTTTGGACGATATAGTAAGTCTGCACATTTTATAACGTACTATAATTTTACGATGTAGTAAGTCTGAACATATTATAACACAATTTCTGAAGTCCGTCATAATATGGTGGAAGGTATTATGACGTAAAAGTTTTTGTACGTTATAATAGGGTTGAAGGTATTATGACGTAGAAGTTTTTGTACGTTATAATACGTTATAATATGTTATAACGTACATTATTTAGTACGTCATAATATATGTTCTTTTTTTAAATAAAAAAATTATTATTACATTTGACATCAAACGAAATTATAATAATATTCTTCTATTATCATTTCATCCAATCAATTTATAATCAATATTACTTCAAATAAACAAATTTAATGAAACTAACCAAATAGAATTCATTTCAAACATTAAATAGTTTAATAATATTTAATACATCAATGTATATTCAAAGTGTACATGAAACTATATATTAAATCCAAATATTACATTGATGTACATACATTATCGAATAGTCAAGTTTCTACTAACACTTAAAATAAAAGAAGCCAAGTTCCTTCTAATGTCGTTGATGTCTGCAGCTTCCATGGGAGATGAATCATTAGAGATCTACAAATAAAATAATAGAGCTAAAACAATATTGTAATGAATAATTGGATAAGTATTTAGTTAGTATTTTAATACCTTATTCCATGATTGAGTAATGTTTGTACAAATAATGGTATGCATGTGTTCCATTACATAATACCCATATTCATGTTAAGAAATAGGTAGGCTTCTTTTTACACCACGAGGGGGGATGGGTGAATTGGTGTTGATTCAAAATTAAAATCTTTTCGCAATCTTGACATGAAAAATTCAAAGCTTTTGATCTTTCCTTGAAATGCAAGTTATTCAAAATTCAATGCAGCGGAAAAACGCAGTTGATTGCCTAACTGATATAGTCGACTAGAAAATAAAGAGTGCAAGGATGAGAAAATTTAAACACTATGTTTATACTGGTTCGGCCAACATCCAGTGTCCTTCCAACACAGGACGCAAATGCACTATAATGGTTGCAGGTTTTACAACAAGGAATTTATAGAAGCACCACGCAAAAATATAAATCTCCTCTCTAACACAAAACCAAATATAGTTGCACACACAAAACCAGAATTGCAGCAATTGCAGCAAGAATCCCCTCTTCTGCAATCTGCACGCACGTCGAACAATTCAAAGTGTCACCAACACTCTTCACAGGATGCCAAGCCTATCACAGTAGACTGCACAGGTTGCCAAGCCTTCAGTCAAGAACCAGTAGTGTTTCACAGGATGCCAAGCCTATCAAGATCAAACAAAAGCACCTCCTCTATGCAGATATTGATCAAACAGTAAGAGCAATTGACTTCTCCTTCTGAATTTCTCTCAAGCAAGATCACCACCGTCTTCTTGGAGAATTCTTGGAACTTCTAACGAATTTAATTTGAAACAGGAACATGAAAATATCAGATCACAAAAGTCACAAAACAATTCGCGTTCTGTCTATTTATAGCTTTCTGTTTCAACAGATTGGTTCTCAGTCGAATAGCCTACTAATACAGTCGACTGTATTAAAACAGTTATAACAGATAGTCAACATAAAGGCTCCTCAGTCAACAAAATCAAGACACATTTATTACAGTTGACCAGGTCACACAGTTTTAACTAACTTTTGAAAATATAGCTGTTGGAGCTTGTAGGCTTAATAAAATTTCAAACAGAACAATAATACAGTCAAATATGCATTCCACAATGTCGACTGACACATGAAAAATAACTTTCAAATTCTTTTCAACTCAAAATCTCACACAACACTTGTTCACAAAATCTGTACAAAGATTTTAGCATAGTCGAATCCATTAAGAGTGTATTCGACTAGACTAGAACTTTGTCACAACACATATAAGTTCAAAAGGTGCCTATGATCTTTTCTTTCAAAAATGTGTAATGATCAAAAACACTTTATCTCACATTTCAATACAAGCATGTTCCACAAATATAACACTCAATCATACATAGGAACATATAAAGTAATTCAACAAAACATGTTCAACAGATATGACAAACGTTACAGAATAAGAACATGTAATAATGGAACATATGTACTGTTATTAAGCACTGAGTTGTCATCATCAAAAACCAGTTTGATATAGAGTTTGTGTTGTCAATAATCTCAACAATTCATAGCTGCCCAATTGACGTTGACACTACAAATTAAATACAAATAATCAAGACTCATTGAAACTGATGAAGGGTGAAAAACAGTTATTTTCATATGTCAATTGGGACCAAATTACACCCTTTACTACTCGGAATGAGCCTAAAATCAAGCAAAACTCAATAAATGAATCTGAAGAGAGTCAAAAGCTGTTTTTAGTGATTTTATGCTTGTTTTGCATTGTTTTGTAGCTAATTTGAGAAAAGTAAAGAATGTAGTTGAAGATACAGGTCGTTGACTCAAGAAAAGAGCAGAAAAATGAAGATTTGAAGAGTCGACGCACCACCCGGCGGCACACTTAAACCGTCGGGCTGTCCAGGACGAGAAGAAGGCATGGCGATTGACGTTGGGCGAACCTGAGGGAAACCGCCGGGCGGTGGCGATTGCCGCTGGGCGATAGGGCAATTTGTGGCAAACCGCTGGGCGGCACACTTAAACCGCCCGGCGGTGGCTCGCTGGACTTGGGCCCGTTTTCTGATGCGTTCCTCACCTATATATACCCCTATTGCGAATTCAGAATCATTCTTTTGATAGGGGAGAACGACCAGACCTAATTTTTCTCTCTGGAGAGGATCTCTTGGATGCTTAGGCTCCTTTTCATCTTTTCTAGGGTTTGCTCTTCCAATCTTCTTCCATTTTTCATCTAGTTTCACCATGTCTATGGTGAACTAAACCCTATTGTTGTTGGGGGAAACAATGTAATCTTTTGATACTCTCTCTTATTGAAACTCTTGATTATTTATATGGTTTTCATATGTTTTGATTGTTAATTGTTGGGTTATCATCTGTGCTTAAGGCCTTTATCGTTTAACTCATTCGGTAACTGATGTTTGTCTTTATTGATATGGGGACGTACAGTAAGGACATGAACTGGTGAGTAATCTCTTGATTTTGCAATACCACCTAGGGATAGGGGTAGGACGATCAATTGCGCTAACTTCTGTTTATAATGCGGTATTAATTACTAGGGGAGGCTAGGGATAGCAAGCCAGTAGTTAATATTAGGCCATTTTTGCCGAGAGATCGGGTTAAGGGGAGGCTAAGAAAGTCGCATAACAATTGAATTAATCAAACTAATATTCAAGGGTAGTATGTAAGAGAGAGTGGAATAGATGAAATTGTAAACCCCCAACAACATCCATTCATCCATTGTTTTCGTTTGTCAATTGAATCAACTTTATTTTTGCATGTTAATATTTTTGTTCTTAAATCCAATTTATTAATTTTTATTTTTCAAGTCTTATTATTTTAATTCACGCGAACGAGAAAGCCATACGAGTCTCTTGGGAAAACGATATTTGGTCTTACCATTTATATTACTTGTACGATTTGGTACAATTGCCAATTTGTCAACAGAAACCAAGGATACAAAATATCAGATTATACTCTAGCTAGCCTTTGCACCATGTAGCTTTGTATATTTTGGTAAACAAAATTTCACAAAACCAACAACACAACCAATTGCTCACAAAAATAGAAATCACAAAACACAAAACAAAGGAATGTCAACTTCTCTTACATTAGGTGTGATTATTTGCATCTTCTTAGAAATAGATGGAATACCCCACAACCTTGAATGAGCTTCCAAAGACCTATACAAAAGTTAGACATCCATTACATCATAATAATAATATAGGAAGGAATCAAAATAGAAAGGAAAACTTACGCCTCTAATATATTTCATTTTCTTGACATTAATTAAATGCTTTTTTTAATTTACGAAAAGGATGGTTTGTACTAAGAAATCTTCGATGTCCAATGTAAACCGTTTTCTTTCCATGCTTAAGTTGATAATAACATGTGCCTTCTTCACATATAGGGCATGATTTGTGACCCTTTATACCATACCCACTAAAATTACAATATACTGGAAAGTCATTGATTGTACAAAATAACATGGCATGCAAAATTGAGTCAAACTACCAAAGTGCAACAGCAGCTGCAGCTTTCAACTGAAAACAAAATAAAAAAAAAATTGAAGCATCAAAAGATAATTTAATAAACAACAAGAAAACTGAGAAAAGAATGGAAACAAGTAAGGGCTACGAAAAATGGCCTTGATCATATGACTTAAGCATGTAATTCAATCAATCATAAAGAATCAGGCAATATCATTCATGCTTCCAAATGAATAGTAAATATATCAACAAGCACTCTGGAGCTCAAAACCTCACACAGTTATGCTCTTTGAACATCTCAAATATCAATCATACATCTTGCTTAGCATCATAATCACAATCATAAATCATCATGCATTTGTTCACACAACTAGTGAACAATTCACCTGTATATCAGCATGTAATACAATCTCAATCATCATTCACATCAAACTGCATCAAGCAAGCTCATCATGCAATAAAACCAAGTCAAACCATAGTAAAAAAAGTGTCCAGGCAAGTACAGACACCTACACTACCCAACCAAATTAAACCTATTCTAGAAATTCAAAGTACAAAAGACAAATAAAGATAAAACCCTGTCTTACTACAATGGAATCCATCAGTATATGCCCTATCAACCCATGCTGTCATCTGAATGCTCATTGTGTCCAGCCTCTGCATCCTCAAAGTCTTCATCCTCCTCATCATCCTCGTCCATAGTTGCAGTTGCAGCTGCTCCAGCTCCACTACCCTGTGCCTGCTCCTGAGGCCAGGCCATAACATTATGGAACTCATCCATAGTCCACCTGTGCGCTGGAGGTGTGTCATATAGACCTATAATAATCTTGGTTGTGCCCACCTACCCTCTGCGGAGAGACTCCATCCTAGCCTCCATCATGGACATGTACATGTCCCTCATCTGGAACGGCTCTGCGTGTTGTGCTGGCTCATCCTACTGAGTTGCTCCTCTCCTGGTTTGTCTCCTAGGCACTGGTCCAGCTGCCTCATTTCCTCCACAAAACTGTCTATAGTAGGCAACATCTATAGCCTTCCTGGGCCTCTCAAATGGTGGAATAGAAGTATCCACCCCAGTCTGTTGGCATAAGTAGGTAATAAGGGAAGGATGTCCCATTGGTGTCCTGCTACTCACAGTAGTAGCATAACTCTGGATCTCATTGGCGATGACTTTGCCAACATTCACATCCATTTGTCTCAGCATACAATAGATGAACATAATCCAATGAATAGTGATATCAGAAACATGGGAGCATGGTTGAACATTGGCATGAGTAAATGTCATCCAATACTTTGCCAAGGGTGTCAAATCTGCCCTTTTGACATTGATGGGCACTCAATTTGGGTTCCTGTGAAAGTTTCCTCTAGGTATGCACAACACCCTTTCAATATCCTCATAATCTGAAAATTCCCCTATGTTCAGTGCATACCGGCACTGCTCACCAGCCTACTCAGTGCCTAAGAACCTATTAATAGTCTCGGGCTCATACCTGATAAACTCCCCTTGCACATAACTAGTGTACTTCTCATCTTGCACTCCTCTAGATAGGGCATTAGTATAAAATTCCTTTAATACCTCAATGTTAGTTAACGGAGGATATGTAGCCAGCTTCTCCCAATTTCTGCTTTCAAGCTCCGCACCAAATTGAGGAGCCAAGTCTGGAATCCAAATGGCTTTCCTCTCCATCAGCAATCTCCTTTCTTGCACAATCGAGAAGTGTTCCTCATGTTTCCTAGAGAGGAACGTGTGAGAATAAAATCTCCGTGGCCTTTCCAGCTCTTTTCTCTTGTTTCCCATGGTCTTCATTCTCCTTGAAGATGATGTCATTCCTACATCAATTATAATTCAAACGACCAAGGAAATTCACCATTAAGAGTCAGCAAATCGTCAATCATACACCATTCAAACATCATCCAGCACTAAGGGCCAAACAAGACCCCTCAACACCACTGCATCATCACAAAACAAAGCCAAAAACAAAATTTGTCGCCCACCGCTCAGCGCCCACTGACCGCTCAGCGGTGGCGTCAGGATTTTTGCAAAGCCTTGCCTAATGTTGATGGATTGACAAGCGTACCAAATCGTTCAAGTAATATAATTGGATTAACCCAATATCGTTCTTCCGAAGAGACTCGAAAGGCTTTCTCGTTCACGTGAATTAAAATAATAAGACTTGAAAATAAAAATAA
>NW_014542367.1:821065-850918 GCF_000741045.1 Vigna radiata var. radiata | reverse complement strand
AGTTCATGACATTACTGTACGTCCCCGTATCAATAAAGACAAACAACAGTTATCGAATGAGTTGAACGATAAAGGCCTTAAGCACAGATGAGAACCCAACAATTAACAATCAAACATATGGAAACCATATAAATAATCAAGAGTTTCAATAAAAGAGAGTATCAAAAGATTACATTGTTTCCCCCAACAACAATAGGGTTTACTTCACCATTGACATGGTGAAACTAGATGAAAAATGGAAGAAGAATGGAAAAGCAAACCCTAGAAAAGATGAAAAGGAGCCTAATCCATGAGATCCTCTCCAGAGAGGAAAATTAGGTCTGGCCGCCCTCCCCTGTCAAAAGAATGACTCTGAACTCGCAATAGGGGTATATATAGGTGAGGAGCACAACAGAAAAGAGGCCCAAGCCCAACGGACTACCACCCGACGGCAAGGGTCACCGCCCGGCGGTTTCCCTCAAAATCGCCCAACGCCAACGCCAATGTCTACTCCTCGCCCTGGGCCGCCCAGCGGTGTAAGTTGTCGTCGGGCGGTGCGTCGACTCTTCAAATCTTCAATTTTCTTCTCTTTTCTTCAGCTTCATTCTTCATTTTTCTCAAAATAGCCACAAAACAATGCAAAACAAGCATAATATCGCTAAAAACAACTTTTGACTCTCTACAGACTCATTTATTGAGTTTTGCTTGATTCTAAGCTCATTCCAAATAGTAAAGGGCGTAATTAGGTCTAAAATGACATATGAAAATAATTGTTTTTCAACCTTCATCACCTAACCCACTCTAATATCCACTCAATCACAAATTACTCAGTTCCGGACAAAAATCATGCAATTTAATCGGTGCAAAATGTTTCTATTTCATCAAATCATGCATAGAAAGCAAAAGCCCTAATCTACACACGTTCTTCAACAAATTCAATTCAAGAAACCCTAAGAATGAAATTGCATGACTTACTTGAGTGGAGATACTCTAGACGCATGCAAATAATCTGTGAATGATGATGGATGCTTCTCCAATGCAATGCTCTCACCAAAAACTCCAAACTTTGTCAATGGAATGGGTGAAAAGTGAAGAACTATGAGATTTTGGTGAGTGGGTGATGAGAAAAGTGAAGGAAAACCTTTCAAATTCTCTTGAAAGTGAAAGCAAAGTGCTAGGGTCTGTAGAGAATGCTTGGGCACACACTAGGGAGGTTTTAGAAGTGTGCAAATGGGCCTCCGACGCTGAGCTTTTAAAAAGCCCATGTTACAGTATGCGACGCCACCGCTGAGCAGTCAGATGAGTGCTGAGCGGTGGGCGTTAAATTTTTCTTCCCCCTTTTTGGTTTGCCTTCACGTTTTAGATCCTGTAACACTTGATTTCAACTTTCAATTTTCAATTTAATGCACTTCCCCTTTCTTATGCAAGACTCAAAGCCTATAATGAAACTAAAACAGAGTTAAAAATAAGAAAATAATTAACTGCGTTGCCTTCCAGGTAGCGCTTGTTTAACGTCATGAGCCTGACCCAAACCTTTTCTAGCACTCAATAGTAAGTGCCTCCCAACACCTTTTAGTAGGTGTACTTACCTGTATCCTTCAGTAGATACATAAATAATTAGCATCCCTTAGTAGATGCTACCAAAAAATTGTTCAAAAATCCAAAAATCCATAATTACATGTCCGAATAATAATAAAAATAATGTTTTACAACAACTGGGATATCTCTCATCAAACTCATGTCTTCTCGCCCACGATGGTGTCTTCATCCCACCAACTCATCAGCTGCCTCCTATCCACCTCCTTGACTAGTCAGGAGTATGGTTTTTCAATCTCAACTACTCCTTTCTCTTTAAGCTCTTTCACTAACCACTTCTTCTCCTTGTATTTCACGTTTGCACCAGGTTGGAGTGTTGCTTCCTTTGAGTCAAAGTGGATTCCTTTGTCAACATCATCCTCCTAAGGTACCTGCAAAATATTACAATCATCATTAGTACCTGTATCTCCTCCAGTTGCAACATCTCTCCTTGAAGCATTATATTTGGCTCTCTTTCTTGACCGTGTTATCTTCTTCTCAGAGCCATTATAAATTAAGACATTTTCTTGGTCTTTTAACATAATCCTCCCATCATAGATACCCATAACCAATTTAGCAGTTTTCATGAAAGGCCTTCCCAGAATCAGTGGAATCCTTTCATTTGTGTCCATATTCATGACTATAAAATCGACCAAGAACTCAAGATGCTCAATCCGAACAATCACATCCTCCACCATACCAATCGGACTCTTAGTAGATCCATCCGCTACCATCACAGAAATATTAGATGGTTTGAATGCTAGCCCTCCAAATTTTTTCAGATAACACAAGGGCATCATATTAATACTAGACCCAGAATTAGCATAGCTCTTCCTACATCCACATCTCCTATAGCGCATGGAAGAGTAAGACTTCCTGGATCTTTCCTTTTAGCCGGATTGATAGGAAATGATATATTTGATTATAGTTTACCTTATTTAGTTTCTGCATAATCGATTCTGTCTTAAATAATTGATATATTCTTTCCTTAATTATGGTTATGTACATTCTATATATTATGCGCTGGCTACTCTTTCAAGATCAATAAAACACATTTGTTACAATCTTTACATGGTATCAACCTAATTTCGATCCTTCCTTACCCTTTCTTCTTTTCTTTTCTTCCCTATGGCTAATACTGATGGTGCTGTTTCCTTTAACACCATGATCCACATGTTAAACATACGCTTCACCTCAACCAATTTCATTCTCTAGCGTCGTCAGCTCCTTCCTCTTCTCGAAGGACAGGCCCTTTATGGTCATATTGATGGCTCAATCATAACTCCTCCTGCGAAATTGCCTGCTGCTGATGGATCTTTGACGGTTCCTAATGTTGACGGATTGACAAGTGTACCAAATCGTACAAGTAATATAAATGCTAAGACCAAGTATCGTTTTCCCAAGAGACTCGTATGGCTTCCTCGTTCGTGTGAATTAAAATAATAAGACTTGAGAAATTAAAATTAATAAATTGGATTTGAGGATAAAAATATTAACATGCAAAATAAAGGTTGATTCAATTGACAAGTGAAAACAATGGATGAATGGATGTTGTTGGGTACTAACAATTTCATCTATTCCATTCTCTCTTACATATTACCCTTTATTATTAGATTGATTCAATTGTTATGCGACTTTCTTAGCCTCCCCTTAACTCGATCCCTCGGCGAAAAGGGCCTAGTATCAATTACTGGCTTGCTATCCCTAGCCTCCCCAAGTAATTAATACCGCATTATAAACAGAAGTTAGTGCAATCGATCGTCTTACCTCTATCCCTAGGTGGTATTGCAGAATCAAGAGATTACTCACTAGTTCATGTCACTACCGCACGTCCCCATGTCAATAACGACAAACAACAATATATCAAATGAGTTAAACGATAAAAGCCTTAAGCATAGATGATAACCCAACAATAATCAATCGAAACATATGGAGACCATATAAATAATCAATAGTTTCAATAAGNGAGAGTATCAAAAGATTACATTGAATTCCCCAACAACAATAGGGTTTAGTTCACCATAGACATGGTGAAACTAGATGAAGAATGGAAGAAGAATGAAAGAGCAAACCCTAGAAAAGATGAAAANNAGCCTAAGCATCCAAGAGATCCTCTCCAGAGAGCAAAATTAGGTCTGGGCGTTCTCCCCTGTCAAAAGAATGACTCTGAATTCGTAGAAGGGGTATTTATAGGTGAGGAGTGCGTCAAAATCAGGCCCAAGTCCAGCGTGCTACCGCCGGGCGGTTTGAGTGTGCCGCCCGACGGTTTGCCACAACCTGCCGCCACCGCCCGGCGGCAATCGCCACCGCCTGGCGGTTTCCCATGCCACCGCCCGGCGGCAATCGGCAGCGCCCGACGGTTTCTCTCAGCGTGAAATGCTGCCTACTCCTTATCCTGGACTGCCCGGCGGTTTAAGTGTGCTGCTGGGCGGTACGTCGACTCTTCAAAACTTCATTTTTTTGCTCTTTTCTTTAGTCAACGACCTGTATCTTCACTCCATTCTTACTTTTCTCAAATTAGATATAAAACAATGCAAAATAAGCATAAAATCGCTAAAAACAACTTTTGACTCTCTCCAGACTCATTTATTGAGTTTTGCTTGATTCTAAGCTCGTCCCGAGTAGTAAAAGGTGTAATTTGGTCCAAATTGACATATGAAAATCACTGTTTTTCAACCTTCATGACCTAATCCAGCCTTTATTACGTGGAAACAACAGGATCAAAGACTTATAAGTCTTCTTCAGGCCTCCCTTACTGAAGAGACTCTAGCGGAAGTACTGTACTGTGACACCGCACAGCAGATCTGGACTACTCTTGAATCCCTCTATGGTGGTGACTCCAAGGAAAGAGAAATTGGGATCAAAGATCAACTGTTGCACCTAACAAAAGGCTCATTCACTGTTAGGGAGTTTTCCAAAACGTTTCGAGGCTTATGTGATCAACTCAGCCTTATGGGTAGACCAGTGGATGATTTAGATAAATTACACTGGTTTTTACGGGCTTTAGGTCCCACTTTCACTAGCATTGGTGCATCTCAATTAGCCATGCGACCACTGCCTGTTTTTCGTGATCTTCTTTCTGCTGCCGAGAGTTTTGAAATGTATTTACATGTCGTTGAATCTACTCCCTCTCAAGCTGCTTTGCATACCACTACTCAACGTTCCTCGCAATCATCCAATACATGTTTTCAATCTGGATCGCATTCTTTCTCAACTGGCAAAACAGGTCGTGGTTACCAATACTCAGGTCGTGGTGGTCGCGGCAGAGGACGTCGTCCTATCCATTGCCAAATCTGCCGAAGGGAAGGTCATTATGCCACATCTTGCCATCAACGTTATGAAGGTGGCCCACCTCAATCTGCCAATCTTGCTGAATCATTTGCAAATTCTTGCACTCTATCAAATTCAAACTAGTTTGATTGGTACCTCGATACTGGAGCTTCAGCACACATGACAGCAAACTCATCTGATTTAGACTCAATTGAGCCTTATTCTGGTAATCACACAGTTACTGTTGGAAATGGTAATGCTCTCCCCATTTCCCATATTGGATCTCATCGTTTGACAAATAATTTAAACCTTTTTGATATTCTTGTTGTGCCTGGACTCCAAAAGAATCTCATTTCAATTAGCAAACTTACACGTGACTTTCCTGTGGATGCTATCTTTAGTGACACATCTTTTCTGCTTCAGTAAAGGGGTACAAAGGAAATTCTAGCAAAAGGGAGGCGTGAGCACAACTTATATGTATTGTAGCATGGTCAAAATGCCTTTGTTTCTGTTTTAAATTCCAATAAGCTACGAGGATCATTTGAATTGTGGCATTATCGTTTGGGTCATGTTCACTTTGATACTATTTCCAATTTAAGAAAAAGAGGTCTTTTGTCTTTATCTTATATTTTACCAACTCCTTCCATTTGTGGCTCTTTTGAATTAGCTAAAAGTAAAAGACTACCTTATTCCCTAAATGAGAAACGCGCATCGCATGTGCTAGATTTAATTCATTGTGATTTATGGGGACCTGCTCCCATTTGTTCAAAATTTGGGTTTCGATATTATGTGATTTTCATTTATGACTATTCCAGATTCACTTGGTTATATCCAATGCGCCTGAAATCTGATTTTTATGATGTATTTGTCCAGTTCAAGAAATTTGTTGAAAATCAGTTTCATACTACTATAAAAACTTTCCAAAGTGATGGTGGCACCGAATTCACNAATAACAAAGTCAAGACCTTGCTAAATGAAGCTGGAATTCTTCATCTTATGTCTTGCCCTCACACACCAGCCCAAAATGGTAGAGCTGAAACGAGTCTTGCAATGCTTTTTCATTCACATCTCCCTACTCATTATTAGCTACATGCTTTTTGTTGTGTTGTTTATGTCATAAATCGGTTACTGACCACTCTTCTAAATGATGTTTCTCCATTTGAGACCTTATATAATACTCCTTCTAATTATGCTCACTTTCACCCTTTTGGTTGTCGGGTTTATCCTTGTCTCTGTGACTATGCCACTAACAAATTGTCTCCTCGCAGTGCACCTTGTATTTTTCTTGGATACAGCAGCAACCATAAAGGATTTCAATGGTTGGATCCTTCAACCTCCCGGTTATACCTAACAAGACATGCCAAGTTTGATGAACTTTATTTTCCGTGTTCAAAAACAGGAACTATATCTCCAATTTCCGGATTGGGTTTTTCTTCATTTGTTGAACCAGCCTCAACACCTGAAATTCCTGCTCCAACTTCTGCATCAGCTTCTTCTTTGCCACTATCCAAGGAAACTGTGCACTCACCAACCACACCTTGTGGTCTATGTCCTACTGAAGATACTCCTTCAACTGCTGTTTCCATGCCTCGTCAAATTGGTCAGCTGTCAAAGAGAGTGGAAACCACAAAGAAGAACCAATTTAGGGCTAATACTGATGTTAACTCTAAAGAGGAATGCAAAGTAGTGGTGAGCAGGAGCGAGAGAAGAGCAGAAAAAGAAATTATTGAGATTGAGAGTAGTGAGGAGGAGGAAGAGGAAAAATAAATCATTGAGCTAGACAACAGTGATGGAGAAGAAGAAGAAGAAAAGGAGAAAAAAATTGAGAGAAGAGAAAGTCACCATGAGCAATTTAGAGAGATCTTTAATCAGGTGATTGTTATGCCTTCAGTGAAAGTACTCCACCAAATTCTTGTTTACTCCAAGAGAATAAAGTACTATCTAGGAGAGGTGGTAGATCTTGATGAAGAGGAAATTGAAGAACAGGAAGCTTGTACTCGGCCTAAAAGGAGAAAACATCTGTGTAAAGATTGTAACAAATGTGTTTTATTGATCTTGAAAGAGTAACCAGCGTACAATATATAGAATGTACATAACCATAATTAAGAAAAGAGTATATCAATTATTTAAGACAAAATCAATTATGCAGAAACTAAATAAGGTAAACTATAATCAAATATATTATTTCCTATCATCCCCCCTCAAGAAAAGCATGGGATTTGGTCCAACGTGAAGCTTGGCTCTGAAGAACTGGAACAATGGTCCAGGCAGACTTTTAGTGAATATGTCTGCTAGCTGGAGATCAGAAGGAATGAATTGAGTGATGAGTTTGTGAGATAGAACAAGCTCTTGAACAAAGTGATAATCAATATCAATATGTTTAGCGCGTTTGTGAGCCACCGGATTTTGGGAGAGGAATATAGCACTCTTGTTGTCACAAAGAAGAGTTGGCGCTTGATGGGAAATATGCAGATCATGTAGAAGATGAGTAAGCCATATTAGTTCAGCTGCTGCATTAGCCATGGCTCTATATTCTGATTCACAACTTGATCGAGCTACGGTTGGTTGTTTCTTAGCACTCCATGAGACGAGATTACCGCCTGAGAAGATGGAATAACCATAGGTAGATCGCCTAGTCTCAATACATCGAGCCCAATCAGCATCTGAGTATCCAAGAACATTAAGGGAAGCTCCACGGGTGAAGGATAGGCCATAGGACATGGTGCCCTTGACATATCGAAGGATGTGTTTAACTGCTTGAAAGTGATCAGTTGTTGGAGCTTGAAGAAATTGACTAACCAAATTTACCGCGTAGGACAAGCCAGGACGAGTTATAGTGAGATACTGGAGTGCACCAACGAGAGAGCGATATTGAGTGGGATCAGAGAATGGATCACCTGTGGTTGTCAGTTGAATATGAGGTTGGAGAGGTGTGGCTGTCGGTTTTGCATCCAACATCTTGGCCCGAGATAAAATGTCTTGAGCGTATTTGGTCTGGCTAAGAAAGACACCATCGGTAGTGTAGTGAACCTCAAGACCAAGAAAGTAATTTAGATGGTCTAAATCCTTGATAGCAAACTCAGTTTTGAAACTTGCCAAAAGTTTTTGAAGTAAAGAATTATTATTCCCTGTCAAAATTATGTCATCAACATAAACAAGTATATATAGAGTGGCAACAGTGTTGTGGTAGACAAATAAAGATGGATCTGCCTTGCTTCCGAGGAACCCAAGACTGAGCAAAAACGAGCTGAATCGTTGAAACCATGCAAGAGGAGCCTGTTTGAGGCCATAAAGAGCTTTTCAAAGTCGACAAACATGATTTGGGTATCGAGGACCAACGAACCCAGGAGGTTGTTCCATATAGACAGGATGTGTCAGGTGCCCATTCAAGAATGCATTGTTGACATCTAATTGATGAAGAGGCCAATTATTCATTACTGCTAGAGTGAGAATGACANGAANANTGGCAGCTTTAANAANAGGACTGAAGGTGTGATCATAGTCAAGACTAGGTGTTTAAGTGAAGCCTTGTACAACCAACCGTGCTTTTAATTTGTCAATTGACCCATCTGAAAGATATTTGGTGCGAAACACCCATTTGGATCCTACAATGTTGGTGTTGGATGGACGTGGGACAAGATCCCAAGTATTGTTGGAGTGTAGGGCCAGAAGCTCTTTATGCATAGTATCCAACCAACCAGGATGTTTGGCAGTGGATTTGAATCCTTTGGGTGTAGAAGTGGTGAGTGACTCGCATAGTGAGAATCATAAACCTTCATAAATTTATCAAATTTGTCATTAAGGTCTCTGACATTCTCTGTCATGCTGGCCACTTGTTGCCACAAAGGTGGTTGTTGTTGCAGTCTATTGTTGAAAAGGCCTCTTGTTTGTTGAGATTGTTGACAACACAAACTCTATATCAAACTGGTTTTTGACGATGACAACACACTGCTTAATAACAGTACATATGTTCCAGAATTACATGTTCAGTTGATATGCTATACTGTTTTGAACAATACTTTTATTGAACATGTTTTGTTAATTTGCATGTACGTTCCTATAATTGATTATGTGTTATATGTTTGGAACATGCTAGTATGAAATGTGTGTTAAAATGATTTTGATTACTTTTACACATTGATTATGTGTTATATGTTTGGAACATGCTCACAAGTAATTTTATGAACTTATATTTGTTGTGGCAAAGGCCTAGTTCAGTCGACTACACTGGTAATGGATTCGACTAAGCTAAAATCTTTGTATAGATTTTGTGAAAGTGTACTTGATGAGATTTTGAGATGAAAAGAATTTCAACGTGATTTTTCATGAGTCGGTCGATAAAGTGAAACATTTATATTTTTGCGTGGTGCTTCTATAAATTCCTTGCTGTAAAAACCACAACCATTATAGTGCATTTGCTTCCAAGGTTGGAAGGACACTGGATGTAGGCATTGTTGGCTGAACCAGTATAAAAAACAGTGTTTGATTTTCTATATCTCTACACTCTTTAAATTCAGTCGACTATATTTGTTTAGCAGTCAACTACGTTTTTCCGCTGCATTACATTTTCAATAACTTGCATTTCAAGGAAAGATCAAAAGCTTTGAATTTTCATACCATGATTGCGAAAAGATTTTAAATTTGAACTAACACCAATTCACCCCCCTCTTGGTGTAAAATGAAGCCAACCTGTTTCCTAACACTATTTGCCCAGATGGGTTATTTTGACTCTGCCCAATACTAGGATGGTTCTTCCAACCTTGACTAAAGTTCCCTTGGTTGAAATTCCCTTCACCGCACATTGAACATTAATATGGTCACCACCACAGAAATCACAAAGTTACTGAGCTTGAGACACATTCCTGATCTCCTTTGGAAGTTGAGCGAGAACCTTTGTTAGATTATCAAGTTTCTGAGTGAGAAGATGATTTTGAGCTAGTAATGCATCATCAGTAGACAACTGTAAAACTCCCCTCTTTTGAGTTGTTGCACCCCTTTCACTATGAGTCTCTTGCTCATTCACAGCCATACTTTCAATTAAATCATAAGCCTCATCCTCAAGCTTTCTCTTTATGTCGCCTCTAGCTGAAGCGTCTAACATCATCTTAGACTGTGTACTAAGGCCTCCAAGGAATGCAAGAACCAGAGTTGTTTTATCAAACCCATGAACAAAAGTTTTTCTCAACAAGGCTTTAAACCTATCCCATGCCTTTCCAAGGGTTTCCTCCATCCCCTGTTTGAAGGAAGAAATCTCCAGTTTTCCTTGACTAATCTTTGACTGCGGAAAATACTTATTCAAAAATTTGGACGCCACAGTCTCCCATGTTGTGAAGTTCCTTCTGGAAATGAATGTAACCACAACTTGGCGTTACCTCCAAGTGAAAAAGGGAACAAACTGAGTTTGATCCCGTCGTATGAAACTCCAATCATCTATACTGTATTACAAATTTCATTGAACGTTGTCAAATGATCATATGGATTCTCATTCGACAGCCCATGAAATTGGTTGCTCTGCACCAGATGGATTAACGCAGGATTCATCACCATGTTAGTTGTATTGTCCCTTGGCATGGCTATACTGTTAAAGTGCAACGGTCCAACAACATTTGACGCATATGCAAGTGTGCGTATAAGAGGAGCTTGCTTTGCCATCTCTTCTTTTGTCCTTTGTGAAGATGCCTCCGGTGAGGGTTGTAATAGCCTTTCAGGAGAAGGGAATAGTTCTCTAGACGAACGTCTAACTTTCTTCCCCCTCCTATCACTCAGTCCTTCTAAAAGAGGTTGACTTTTCTTGCTTCTGGTTTGAAATGCTTCCTGCAAAATAAAATAAAATAAAACTAGAAACAAAATATATACAAATTCAAATTTAATCAATTTACACTACTTGAAAAGTTAAACCACGAGTCCCCGACAATGGTGCCAAATACTTGTTAAGCCCCTGGCAAGTAATAATAGACAGTAAGTCCAAGATTGTTTCCCAAGCGACTCTTAGGCCTTATCTTTCATGTAAATTGATTACATAAGACTTAGAAGAAGAATAATTTTGTAGGGTTAATGCAAAACTAAATCTAAACATGCAAATGCAAATTGAATTAATTAGAAAATAAAAGATATGCATGAATGGGGTTGTTGGGGTTTATAATTTCATCCTTATCCACTCTCTTATATTTAATATTCTTATTAAATTCGCTTTATTATCAATGTCATGCAACTTTCTAAATTACTCAAAACTCGATTCCTCGACGAAGAAAGCCTATTACAAATTACTAGTTTACGATTCCTAGTCTCCCTAGTAATTACCAACGCATTAAAGTACAAAAGCTTAAAGCAATTGACCGTCCTACTCCTATTCCTAGGCAGTATTTCATAGTCAAGAGAATTCTAATCAGTTCTAGATTTCCGCGTACGTTCCCGTATCGACAAAATCAAATATCATACCACCGAATGAGTTAAACGATGTAAGCATTTAACATCAGAAAAGAAAACCCAAACACTTGATAATAAAAGCATATGAATATAATAAGAAGTTTGATGCAAGAGAGTTTCAAAAGGACTACATTGTTCCCCAATAACAAAGGGATTAGTTCACCATGAACATGGTGAAACTAGATGGAATTAATACAAAAGATGAAAGAGTAAACCCTAGATTTGATAAATTGGAGCCTAAGCATCCAAGAAACCGCATCGAAGGAGTGTAGAAAGTGCTCTGGAGTCTTCCTCTGCCAAAAGATTACTCTGAGGATCGCACTGAGGCTATTTATAACACAGAAAAGTAACAGAGTTTTGGCACATGCCCATAATTTAGGCACTCAACGCCTATTTGACCGCTCAGCGGTGGACCCTATAATCGTAGGGCGCTCAGTGGTGGAAACTGGCGCTCAGCGCTGGCCCTCAGAATCGCAGAACGCTAAGCGTTGTCGCTCAAGCGAGAAATAGTGCCTTCCTCCTCGAAGCTGGCACTCAGTGCTGGAATTGGCGCTGAGCGGTGGACCTCACTCTTCTTTTGCTTCTTTTCTCATCCTTTCTTGAGTCTAAGTCCTTCCTTCTTCACTTCCATCCTTCAATTCTCATCAAATCCTGCCAAAACAATGTAAAACAAGCATAATATCTCTAAAAACCACTTTTGATTCTCTTATGACTAAACTAAGAGTTTTACATGATTCAAAGTTCATTCTAAGCCATAAAGGGTGTGATTAATTTAAGTGCAAAAATAATGGTTTTTAGACCGTTATCACCCTCTCACCACATAACTCATCTTTCTCTACTTAAGACTGGAGAGTTATTAGAGTATCAGGATGACCCTCCCATCAGGATTCTCAACATCAAAGTGTACACTAATACAATATCACTATAGAATCTCTCCACGAGACTCACATCATGTTCACATTCATCAACTCATATCATGTCGCTACAAAGTCTCTCCACCAAACTCTTACTATGTTCAAATACATAATTTCACATCCAACTTAATATAATACATTCAACACAGATTTCATATCCATTGAGTATTTTACAAAATAAAATTAGCATATTATATTTTGTTTAATAAGAATTTAGTTAAAAACACATCGAGTAGACTTCCAGGAAAGAGAGGTGTGTCACAATGAACAACTTAAGTACCAGGTCTTTCCTAGCCAAAGTGTTCCTCAACTTGTTATTAACAAATTTCTTATTCACTGATTCAAAACAAAAACATATAATATTAATGCAGAAATTCAAATAGTTATACAACAAGCACATAGGTTTTACATTAACAGTAATTGCACAGAATTTCAAGACATGAATAGTTGTAAGAAAATATTTTATCATAATATAAAAGCTTAGAAAGGTTAGCTCCCTTACCTCTTTTCCAGACTTAGTTTCCTACTCAGAAGTTGTTTCCATGAAAATCCTCTAGAATCTCTATTCTCTTTGCAACCAAAATTTCTTCCTAATTCTTTCCTTCTCTCCCTTTCTCTCTTTCTCTCTTATTTCCTCTACTTCTTTTTAGGAAACAGGTAGGCTTAGTTTTACACCAAGAGGGAGGGGGGGGCGTGAATTGGTGTTAATTCATAAACAAAATCTTTTCGCAATCTTGGTATGAAAATTCAAAGCTTTTTGATCTTTCCTTGAAATGCAAGTAATGAAAATTCAATGCAGCGGAAAAACACAGTTGATTGCTAAACAGATAAAGTCGACTGGAAATAAAGAGTGCAGGGATAGAGAAAATCAAACAATGGTTTTTATATTGGTTCGGCCAACAATGCCTACATTCAGTGTCCTTCCAATCCAGGAAGCAAATGCACTATAATGGTTGCAGTTTTTACAACAAGGAATTTATAGAAGCACCACGCAAAAATATAAATCTCCTCTCTAACCCAAAACCAAAATATCGTTGCACACATAGAAACCAGAATTGCAGCAAGAATTCCCTCTTCTACAATCTGCACCCACGGTGAACAATCCTCAATGTGTAACCAACACTCTTCATAGGATGGCAAGCCTATCACAATAGATTTCACAGGTTGCCAAGCCTTCAATCAAATGCAGCAGTCTTCACAGGATGCCAAGCCTTCAAGATCAAACAGAAAGCACCTTCTTTGTGCAGATAATGATCAAGTAGTATGCGCAATGGACTCCTCCCTTTGAATCTCTCTCAAGGAAGATCACCATCGTCTTCTTGGAGAATTCTTGGAGCTTCTGAAACAAAGAATTCAATCTGAAACAGGACAATGAAAATGTTAGATCACAAAAGTTACAGAACAATTCGTTTTCTATCTATTTATAGTTTTCTGTTATTTCACGTTGCTTCTCAGTCGAATACACTACTAATACAATCAATTGTATTAAAATAGTTATAACAGACAGTCAACACACAGGCTCCTCAGTCAACAGAATCAACACACATTTATGACAGTTGACCAGGTCACACAGTCTTAACTAAATTTTGAAAGATATAGTTGTTGGAGCGCGTAAGCTTAACAGAGTTTCAAACAGAACAGTAATACAGTCGAATATGTAACCCACAATGTCGACTGACACATGAAAAAATACTTTGAAATTATTTTCAACTCAAAATCTCACATAGAACAGGTTCTCAAAATCGGTACAAAGATTTTAGCATAGTCGAATCCATCATGAGTGTATTCGACTGGACTAGAACTTTGTCACAAGAAATATAAGTTCATAAAGGTGCTTGTGATCTTTTTCTTTCCAAAAATATGCAGTTATCAAAAACACTTTAGTTCTCATTTCAATACAAGTATATCCCACGCACATTTCAATACAAACATGTTCCACGAATATAACACACAATCAATCATAGGAACATACATTGCAATTCAACAAAACATGTTCAACAGATATGACAAACACTTCAGAACAAACATGTAATGCAGCAACATGTGTACTGCTATCAAGCATTGTGTTGTCATCATCAAAAACTAGATTGATATAGAGTTTGTGTTGTCAACAATCTCAACAATCTCCCCCTTTTTTGATGATGCACAACCATGATTAATAACTCAACCATGTTTGTACACATTAACATATGACAGAGTAAAAGCATATATCATAAAAAATTAAAATAGTTCAGTTACTCTGCATATACAACAAAAATATCAAGCAGATAAAGTATGATGCAGCAATTCTCCCCATATAGACTTGCTCTCATACACTCATGTATATCTCTCCCCCTTTGTGCATTAACAAAAAAGGAATGCTTCAAACATTTATGCAATCTTTTTAAAAACACAGAGATGCATCATAAAGATATGCAGTTTGTAAAATACAATGATGCTCTCAAAATCACAAGTTCATCACAAAACAGTGTAAACTCCCCCTGAAATGTAGATATGTGATGAAACAATGTGTAACACAGTGATACTCCCCCTGTCATTATGCATGAGTTTCAAAAACAGTTTGAGTGCACAATGAAGAATATCACAGATTCAACAACAGTTTAAGCACAAATTTGTATCATAATCAAATTATCAAATCACATATATATGCAATAATACAAATATCAACAATCTCACAATATTATCTCAATTCAGATATTTAAACATGTAAAGAACAGAGATAATAACAGTATTGTAATGATTTAAGCAAACAGTAAGGATAGAAATAAATTCCAGGATTGAAATTGTTAACCCATTTAGACACAGTCGAATGCTTTAATTCATCAATCGAATGCATTGCTTTATGTAAATGTTGAATTCCAATTGTGGATGTCCAAAGCAATGTCCTTCCTGCAAAACCTTTCAACAACCTTTTCTAGATCAAGTGTAGTGGGCAAGCAAGAATTAAATCATATTAAAATAGAAGTCAATATGTAAAGATGCATGACAGATTAAGCATAATTGACTTCAACAGAGCACAGTCGAATCAATCAAGCAATATGTCAGATATTATTCAATCAGTTTAAGTAATTGGATTGATTCAAACGACTAATAACATTTCCTTGAGTAAAAGATATTACATTGGTGGACAGACAATACGGAAAATCAAAACAAAACACAGAAAACAACAAAAGATGACTTTATATGCCATTTTACAAAATGAAAGACCTAATCTAGGACATAACACATAGCATGAAAAACAGAGTTCCATTCTTTCATTTCTTTGACTAAAGTTAGAAAGAGTCGGTGAGGCTCTTATCGAAAGTGTTCCCAATATGGTATCTTATTGCATGATTCACACATTTGCAGAATTACGTCCGGTGTTGTATTCAGACACTTCTGTTCATTCTGTTTATTCCAATTTCTCGATAATTACCCTTGTCATCATCAAAAACTAGTTTGATATAGAGTTTGTGTTGTCAACAATCTCAACACTTCTTCCCCCCTTGGCTATTTATAGCTAAAAATTTTTACTATTCAAAAGTTTTTTAAATTTTTTATTTATTTATTTTAAATATTATTTTATTAAAGGCTTAATACCACTTTTGGTCCCATGTTTGGGGGGTTGTGTTCAATGTGGTCCTACCTTTTTTTTCCTTATCAATAGATCCCACATTTTGAAAAATTTGTTCAATTGAGTCCTTTTGCCTTACGGCGTCAGTTTTTTAACGGTGCTGGTGCCCCCCTGGATAAACCTTAGCAACGTGGCAGTGTAAGACTTGTTTACGTGTAAATTAGAAAAATGAAAAAAAAAAGGGTTAAAAAAGTTCAGAATTATCCCTTTATGGTGAAGAGGGGTTAAAAAGAGGGTTATCACTTTCTGGGTTAGGGTTCCATTTCAATTCGCGATTTCGGATTATCCCTTGTGGTGAAGATCGAAGTTCAAATTGGAGTTGTTGTCCTTGCATTGCGAATGGGAAAGCGTCACTGAGGTAAGTCTTTATGTTCTGTTCTGTCAATTTTGTGAATTCCATGAAATATTTGTTTTTGAATGTTGTCGCGTTGTGGGGGGTTTACGTATGGGGTGAAATTGGGTTCTGTTATATGGGACTAGTTGTCGCATTATTGGGGTTGATAGTGGTCCCATAGGTCATTCTTTAAGTTAATGTAGTGGTCCCCTTTTGCATTTGCAGGGTTAGGGTTGGGATGTCTGTTGAGAGGTTTCAGGTAGTGGCCCACCACGGTGGGACCTTGATAAAAGACGTGCCATTTAAGTATATAGGTGGGGAGATAACATATTGGGAGGTTGACCCCGACAAATGGTGTTATTTTGGAATAGTGGGTTCACTTAAGCACACGGGTTACATGCAAGTATCAGAGTTATATTACAGTGTTCAACATGTATTACACAAGTTGTATGATGATAAAGAAGCTATGACCATGCTGAAGGTGGCTCATTATTTAGGAAAAGTTAACCTGTTTGTTGTTCATGGGGTGGACAATCCAGAGGTAGTAGAAAACAATGTGAATGATGTGTTGTACTTATGTGAAGGACCAACAGACAGTGGTGAGGGTAGTGGGGTTGGGGACGAGGAAGTGCAACAACATAAGGCTATTGAGGATGGATTGGATGTTGATAATGAGGGTGGAGCTGAGGTTGAGAATGAGTGTGAAGGTCGAGATGATGTTGAGAAAGAAGAAGTGGCAGTTGANAGTGATGTTCATATGGAAGGAGCAGTGGAGGTTGAAAATGAGGGTGGAGCTGAGGTTCATATTGAGGGTGTTGGTGTTGANNCNCCATTTCAGGTTGAGAATGAGTGTGAAGGTCGAGATGAGGTTGAGAAAGAAGAAGTGCTAGTTGAGAATGACTGTGTTGAGGGTCGAGTTGAGGTTGTAAATGAAGAAGTGGTACATGACAGTGATGTTGGAGTTGATGTTCAAAGTCAAGAACAAGTTCACAGTGCAGAAGAAGAAGTTCAGATTGAAAAAGTAGGAGGTCATACTGATGAAGAAGAAGAAGTTCAGATTGAAGAAGAAGCAATTGAGACTGATGAAGAAGAAGTGGAAGACGACAGTGAGGATGAACTAGGAATAGAGGATTCGAGTGGTGATGAGTACGTGGTTGAACACAGTGATGATGAAGCACAACCAATTGGAAGGGGATTGTCAGATGATGAATGGGAGTCTGATGTGCTTTTAACGCCACAAAATAGTGGAAGTGATGAGGATGACATCGAGGATAGAGTGCCAAGTGGCCCCTTTTCAAAGTATGTAAAACAGAAATCAATGGCAGATTATAGGTGGCAAGTGGGCACAATATTTATAGATAAGGAAGACTTTAAGGATGCCATACGAAGCTATTCTGTGCATGCTGGGAGGTCTCTTAAATTTGTGAAAAATGATAAACGTAGGGTGAGGGTAAGATGCTTGGTTGGCCAAGGAAAGTGCCCATGGGTGGCTTATTGTGGGTATTTGCCATCACGTAAAATTTGGCAATTGAGGAAGATTATTGACACCCATACGTGTAGTAGGCAACTTAACATTAAAATGATGAATGTTAAGTGGTTGAGTCAGGAGATTGATAAGTCTTTAATGGACAATCCTAGTCTCAAAGTGAAAGACATACGTAGTAAAGCTTTAAGGAAATGGAATAAGAATGTTTCAATTTCCAAGGCAAGGAGGGCAAAGTTGATTGCAACCCGACAACTGGAAATAGATTACAAAGAACAGTTTAGAAGGATCTATGACTATGGACATGAGGTGATGAGGTGTAACCCAGGGTCAACAGTGAAGATTAAAGTTGACGGTGACAATGGTGAACCACAGTGCCACGCAGTCACATTATCTTGCCACGTTGCTAAGGTTTATCCAGGGGGAACCAGCTCCGTTAGAAAACTGACGCCGTAAGGCAAAAGGACTCAATTGAACGAATTTTTCAAAAGGTGGGATCTATTCATAAGGGAAAAAAAGGTAGGACCACATTGAACACAACCCCCCAAACATGGGACCAAAAGCGGTATTAAGCCTTTATTAAAAAAATAATATTTTAATCCCATTTGCACCTAAACATATCTGATCACTCTTGGCACCAACGTGGAATGCTTATCCTTGGGCACTATTAATTTTTTTTACTATTCAATTTTTTTTAAAGAGAAACTTTTAAAATAGGTTCTAGAAATTTTAAACCCCTCCTTCTTAAATTAATATAATTCTCTATCATATATTTTTGATCCTTTAAAATTATTATTACTAATAATAATGCTAAAATTTACTACTCTTTATTAAAATAGACATTTTTCATTGGTCTTACAGATGGTTCTTTAGACACGAAGGAAGAGACGAAGAGCGGAGTGTTCGGAGCTTTCGACACGAAGAGCGGGAGAGGAACGAGATGAGGGGAACATTGAAATGAAATTAGGGAAATATGAAAAACTAGAAAGGAGGAGATATTATAACTGATTTCTAAAACTCCGTTATAATAGGTTATAAACTTATTTACAAGTTTGCCATTATGTTTCATATTATAACTGATTTACAAAACTACGTTATAATGTCTTAAACTTATTTACAAGTTTGCCATNGCGTTTCATATTATAACTGATTTACAAAACTACGTTATAATATGTCTTATTTTTATTACCATTCTGCCACCGGTCAACCTATTATAACGGATAATTTTTATTCATTATAATAGGATCGTCACAAAAAGCTATTTTTCCACTAGTGGATAGATAACGCTTTTTTAAAGAAGGAGTATCTATTGGTGGCTAACAATAGATAGCGCTTTTTAAAGAAGCGTTATCTATTGGTCTCTTACAACAGATAACGCTTATTTAAAAAAAAAACATTATCTATTAGTCTAAATTTAAACAACAAAATTAATTTTAGAATAAAATATAAAATATTGGTTCTATTATGTACAAACTCACACTATGTATTGGTTCTATTATAAAAAAATATATATAATATTGAGAAAAATATGATAGATGTCTCGAAAGAATGTTCATTAATATGAATAAAAATTGTTTGTGCAATAATATTTCAAAATTTAATCGTTCAGTCGTTTAGTACGTTCCATGACATGATATACAATCATAACATATATATCTTATCAATACTTATAAGCATGTACATCACGATAACATAACCTATAATCATGTACTAATTACATATAAACACCGATTTTCCCTAACTTCAATGATTTGAGTTTCACGATATTGTTGACATCTACAACTAGAAAAATACTACAAGAAAGAAAAATAATATAGAATTAGTTAATTAAATTTTACTACAAATTAATTATGACAATAAAGATAACTTACATCAGTTGGGATTTTTCCTCCTTCACAGTATGTGATAATTTCCTTCATATATTGACACACGTAATACCCACAACCATTGTCATTGGCTTGTCTTAGACACTAGAAAACCAAAATTAAAAAACATCTTTATAATTTGAACATAAAAAATAACCAAAACTCTAGTATACTCCAAACAGATTGAGTGCATGATAACAAATAACTATATATCATATACAAGTTTAAACTCTTAATAGTAAGTCATGCTTTCATTACAACTGTATACTCCTCCAACCAGTTTCACAATAACACAAGTTATTTAACTAACCAATACCATGCAACAAGGAAATATATCTTCAACCATTCAAGAATACAAGTTGTACACCTAACCAGTAGAATGCAAGCAACCATAATGTGAACTAATGGTCACATAAGGTCATTCAAAAATTTAATTATCACAATCAAGATTATGCTACACAAAACATACTAGAGTAATGTACCTTAATTGTTGTCCAATTGATATTGTTTGACTTAGACTTTGAAACCATGTATTCTGTTTGAGCTCGATAGGTTTGTATAACCCTAGTGAAAAAATAAAATTAAATCATCTATAAGTAAAAACAATACAACTAAAAGTGTGTATGTGTGTGTGTCTGTGTGTGTGTGTGTATATATATATATATATATATATATATATATATATATATATATATATATATATATATATATATATCAACTAAAAGTATACAACCCATATATTCTTACATGTCAAGCAATTTCTTCAAATCTTGCCTCATACTAATGTCTACCACCATTGGGTCAAGATAATGAATTATCTTACGTTTAAGATTGATTCCCAGCAAGACCCAATGTTGGCTACAATTTTAAATGAATCAACAAAACTAGAATTTGTACATCTAACTTTGAAAATAATACATTGTTGATAAAGTTGTAAAGTACAATATTACCTGGTATTCATAGGTGCAAGAACAAACTTATCAATCATCCCATTATCAAGAAAAAGAGTAACTATTTTTTGCATTTTGTCTTTCATTGGTAGGTCGTGATTTGGGGTGATAAAAAAAAGAACACCTTATCATTTAGCTTAACAAAATTTTGATATAGGTACCTTATAAAAGAAAAATATAAAAATGTATTAGCAATATGATAATCTAAGAATGAAGTTAATGATAAAAAGAACTATATGTTGTACTCGATCTATATAGAAATTGTAGTTGCACCTAGCCATGCATAGGCTGTAACTTCTTTAATAATTTCTGCATTAACGATTTCTTTATGAATATCTAGCCCAAATATGTTTTTGTCCATTTGTACTGGATGAAGTGACTCTGATGACTTTAGTTTTATGTATGAAGAAAGGCAATTGAGCCATTCAGGAATATTAGGATGAAATAGTTTATGAGGACTATGTTGAATGAACATTTTCCCTTGACATTTCTTTTTCAGTGCACCACATTCATTTCTATTATTCATCTTTTTCTTTTTAGGTTGAGTAGATTCCTAAAACATCATCAATTAAAGAAGTTAGGTAATAAATAAAATATGTTCATAAATATGAATGAATACAATTGTATAAACATACCAAATCACCAATTTGTATGAAATTGATTGGCCATGCGACAAATGTACCTATTCCTTGTCTTATTGTCATCATGTCATCATCAACAATAAGTATAAGCAAGGATACAATTGGCTCCAAAGCAATATTTATACTAATTTTGACATATCCCTTAGGTAGAGGTCTACCATGTTATCCCTTAACAATTTACATTTTGAGACCCCCTACATTATAAAACATAATTATAAGACAATCTTCAATGTGACTAAATATGAAGACCTATGAAAGTTTAAAGTAACCAAATTAAAGTAATAATGAAAGTAATGTAGATAAGTTACTTACCTTGGTAAAATTATTTGATGACAATGTGCAACTCCCTTGGCCAATATTAATATTAGTTCCTTCAGTAGTATTTGGTGAGCCAATTTTTCAAAGCGAAATCATCTCATTTTCCATTCGTGTCATTCTTTCCAATATGTCTTTCACTTGGGCAGTTAATTTATCATGCTCATGGTGCGTATGGCGCTTTTTGGACGGGAAATAATCTCTATGACCGACTCCAAATCCCATTCCTCTAACATGACCTGGATACTCTGGGCGACATAAAGCTTGACTCAGAATGTTAGAGTGATCATTACTTATTTATTTCCATTGCATATTAAATGCTCTTATAACTCATCTATGTTATCTACCTTTAAATGACAACACTGCAAGTAAGGACAAATGATTCTACTAGGGTTTTTTGCATGCTCAACTGCAAATTTACTAGGGTTATTAAATGTTTGATTGTGGTGTGTTGTTGAATGAGGAAAGTGTGATGAAAGTGAATAATAAATTAATTTATTTTGGTTTTATTTAAATTCTTGAAATTCTTTAAGGTGCGGTTATATGTTGATGTTTATATTATGTTATCAACTAAAGGGCCTTGGTTTAGTAGTTTTGGTGGTTACTTGAAAGCGTGGAAAACTTTTGAACTGTGCTCGAGTCTCACGTAAGGCACCTAGCTCAGTTCTGGTCTTTTTTTTTTATGAGGTGTTGGTGGGGCTGCTAAAGCCCATCATTTGGTGTGAACAAATGAATTAGGGAATGGGAAACGCTTCTTTAACAACCAATTTTTGACAACAATTTAATGAAGCCCACCATTGTCATTGGTTGTTTTAATGAATTTTTTTTTTTCCAAAAGGTGGAGTTTGTCTTCGAGGGCTTTTTTGGAAAGAATTTTCATAATCTCTTTTGGCGCTTTCATCAGTGAAAGAATATTCACAAACCCTTTTGTCTTGTTCATTACTCTATTGGACTTTTGTGAACTCTCTCTCCATCATTGAAGTGCTTTCATCTTTCGACTTACTTGCTCGATTGTTGTTTCATTTGGTCACTATGTTCAGTGCATTTCCCTGTCTCTTTGTCTCGCACATTGCTTCTTTTTCTTCGTTTGATCGTGGTTTCACATCGCAAGGTTTCGTATTTGCGCACAGTCGTTGTGGATCATTGTGTCGCTCTCTGTCTCGCGACTTGTTTGTGAAAACCAATTTCCCCCTATTTTGTGGCTTCACTGTGGTTTCCTTGGTGTTATTTCTCCCAAGGTTGAGCGTGGTTTCATTGCCCTTATTTCTCGCAAAGTTTCGTCTTTTCGCACCATTTCGTCGCTCTCTGTCTCACGCATCGCTTGTGTTAACCCATTTCTCCCTATTTCGTGGTTTCACCGTGGTTTGTAAGTTTGTTTGTTAACATCTTATATTATTATTTTTATGATTTTTATTGTTGTTATTTGATTGAGGTTTTATTTTTCATTGTTATAGGTACATTTTTATTGGTACCTTAGTGATAATGATGGTTGAATGCCCCTCAGCCGTGGTGCTTTCAATAAGGATGAGGTAGAAAGGCCTCAAGGTTGCAGGCGTGAAGAAGAACGACCTGAAAAAGAAGATGACGAAACTTGGCAATTAGCTGCCGAGGAAAAAAATTAGAACAAACAACTTGAAGATAAGAAATCTAAGAGATAATATTGCGACTATTAGGAAGGAACTTCGTCATCGTCGAAACTCTCAAAAGGTAGAACAATATCCTCCAGGTCATGAAGCTGGTGGTGATGTTGAGGGTCAGGGGAATGAAGAAGGTGCACATGAAGGCTATGAATAACCTGTAGGTGAAGCACATGAAGAACCTGCAAGTGAAGCGGTTCAAGAAGAAGAAGGTGTAGCCCATGACCATCCATCAATTGTCATTAACGTTGTTGATGATGGTGAAGGAGATGTTCATGTTGAGCCCTTGTTTGTACCGCCTTTGTGTACTTATGTTGGTGGTCCTTCATCAACGGTGGATTTAGATAAGTTGTACAACTCAGTGACGCGAAGAGACATTCCACGGAGGTAACATAATAATGTTTATTTTTATAATTGAACAAGGATATTGGTACGTGATTGTAAAATTGATGATTTTTCAGCTATGTCTCTATAATAATGGGTCAATTGTTGACCACTAATGAATGTATCTCTTTAGGGCCAAGGCAATGTGTAGACAACCTGGTAATTATACACTTACTTGACTTTAATTAATGTTGTTGTTATTCAAGTTACAAAGTTGAATATGTTGATGTTAAATTTGTTTATTGTTTTGTAGGCGTTAATTTTTGCAGCAACAATTTTCATGTACTTTGAGAAAAGGTTGTCTGGAGTAATAAAGAGGATTGTATTCAGTCCTATGTTTAGGGTAAAATATTTATTTACAGGGCATTTTTTTTTGCATGGTATAATTTAATATTGACATGGTATAATTATTTTTGGGGGTTTAGATTTCACCTAGTTTACTCTCATGCATATAAGAATTCATCTTCTTCATTAATGTTAATACCACTTTCTAAATTACTTAAAACTCGATGTCTCGGCAAAGAAAGCCTATCCTTAATTACTATATCACAATGTCTTGTCTCCCTAATAATTAATTGTGCATTACGAGTAGAAGATTAAGATAACCAAGCATTTTATCCCTATGTCTAGGCAATAGTTACCTTGGGAGAAATTTCCTAGATCTAGATTTCTTCGTTTGTGTCCATATCATAGAAACTAATAATTATGTTGTGAATGAGTTAAACACAACAATGCATAGAGTATAGAGGAAAAAACCTAAAAAATAATGAAAGAAGCATATACCAATTAAAATCAATTCAAATACATGAGAGTTCACAAGGTTACATCATCCCCCAACAACAAATAGAAATTAGTTCCCTATTGCTATGGTGAAACTAGATGTACAATGGAAAAAGAATGAAAGATAAACCCAAAAAACCGAAAAGGATTGCTACTGCATCCAATATTGCGAGAAACTGGCACCCAACGCCCCTAGAAGGGCACCCATGCGTGATGCAGCACACTGGAGTTCATACTCAACGCCCAAGAAAGGGCACCCAGGCGTGACTGCGAGTCTTTAGCGTTGAGTGCCTTTAGAAAGGGGCAGTCAGGCGTCAATGCGAGCCTTTGGCGTTGATGGCGCTCAGGCGTCCTACGATCTTCCTTTCTGATGCTTTTTCAGTCCTATCTGAGTTCCAACTCCTTGATACTTCAACTCGTCTTCCAAATCATCCAAATTTCCTACAAAATCAAGGGAATTAGTGATAAAATCATAAAGTATAACCTCAACTATCTTTATTCATAACTTAACCAAAAACAAGGGATTTAAGCAAGTTTCTAAGTCAAAAAGGCTTCATTTAGTATCAAAATTAAGTTACAGAGAATGGTAAAATCAACCGTTATCAGGGAGTAAGCTGTAGTTTCTAAGTAGATACTTGTTTTGTTATGTGGTTGTTAAATTTTTGACATATCCAAAAATGGTTGTTAAATGGTTGTTAGCCAATTCTTAGTCTTCCGTTCTCTTTCTTTCTTACATTGTTCATAGAGTTCCCCTATGCCTGTGGGGAACTAATTTCTATTTGTTGTTGGGGAATGATGTAACCTTGTGAACTCTCATGTATTTGAATTGATTCTTAATTTCATATGCTTTTTCATTAATTGTTAGAGTAATTCATCTGTTTTTATTCTTACTTATACAATAGCATTATCTATGAATTGCATGAGTGTCGGGAGGTTCATTTCAATTTAGGTTCTTGTTGAATTACTTTTAAGGGTTATATTGATCAATAATGAGGGTATAAGTCTTAATCGTCTTAACCTCTTGATCTTCACATCCTTTTACCAGGAATGCTAGGAATTGTATGAACTGGTAATTAGGGATAGGCTTATTTACCGAGGGATCGGGTTTAAGTGATTTAGTGAGGGACGTTGGCATTAATGCATAAAGAAGAATTTACATGAGAGGGGACTTAGTGAAATCTAACCCCAACGACATACCCATCTCAAATTAATCAATCTTCGTTCATCTATGTGCTCTTTTTCCACTGATCAATTTTATTTTGCTTTATTTGTGCCAAACCCAATTATCTCTTTTTATTTTTTAAATCTTAATTAATCTTGTTTTCACACAATTGCTCATCATCGAGAGTCCTCTGGGATACGATACTTGGTCTTACCATTTTATATTACTTGTGCAACTCGATACACTTGTCAATTTGCCCCAAAAAGTTTTTGGCGCCGTTGCCGGGGACTCACAGTTTAAGCTATTCTATTTGTGTGATCCTTGATTAATTTTGACTTTATTTTATTTTCTCATTTTTATTTTTCCATTTTTATTTTTGATTTTTATTTTTCAATCCCTCATTTCTATTTTTATTTTTGTGCTAACAATATTTTCTGTGGTTTTGTGTTTTGTTTATGCAGGATTGTGTGAGAACTAGAAGCAATAAAAATCCTGAGCCTCTTCTTGAAGGGCTTGAGACCAGTAGGAGGCCAAGAGAAATAGATTATCTAGAGAACCTTCTCTAGAGAAAAATTCAATGGCTTCCCAAACTGGTGAAGGAGGTGCGGAGACCAATGCTAGCAAGCGCACCTTGGCATATTATACCACAATTGTTGGCCCTCATCATTTTAACAGCACTACAAAGCCAAGGGTCAATGCTACAAATATGTAGGTGAAGCCTACCTTGATCCACCTTGTGAAGAGCAACCAATTCAATGGACTGTCCCATGAAAGTCCATATGAGCACTTGACCACCTTCAATGAGATCTGCAACACTATAAAGATAAATGGGGTACCAAATGAGGCTATAAAACTGAGCCTATTCCCCTTTTCTCTTGGAGGTAATGCTAAATTATGGTTGAACTCTTTTCTTGAAAACAGTTTCACTCAGTGGGAAGATGTGGTTACAAAGTTCCTCAACAAATACTTCCCACAATCAAAGACTAACAAAGGGAAGTAGGAGATCTCTTCTTTCAGACAAGGCATGAAGGAAACCTTGGGACAGGCATGGGATAGATACAAAAGCTTACTAAGAAAGACGCTTACCCATGGTATTGATGAAGGAACGGTAGTCATTCTTTTCCTTGGAGGCCTTGAATCACAAACTAATTTGATGTTGGATGCCTCAGCTGGAGGCAATATCAAATGCAAGACCCCTGATGAGGCCTATGAATTAATTGCGAACATGGCTGCCAATGACAATGAGATGCACAGTGAGAGAGGAGCTCCTGCTCAACCTAAAGGAGTTTTTCCATTACAGCCTTCTGATGCCTTGCTCGCCCAAAATAAGATCATCACTCAACAATTGGAGATCCTGACTAAGAAGGTGATGCAACCACAAAAGGAACATAAGAACGTAGCACATATTCAACAACAGCTTTCTGAGTTATGTGGTGGTGACCATATTAATGGTCAATTTGCAGTGTCTGAGAATCTTAAGGAAGAAGTTAACTACATGGGCAACCAGAACCAGTTCTGTCCCAATAATTACAATCAAGGGTGGAGATCTCACCTAAGCAATGGACAGGGTCCACTTGAGCAAATTGGTGGGAAATTCAATAGACCACCACAACAGCAACAACAATGGCAACAACAACCCTTTTTGCCTGATAGAACCAGAAAGCTTGAAGAAACCCTCCAACAATTCATGCAGGCAACATTGTCCACACAAAAGAGCACAGATGTTGCCATCAAAAACTTGGAGATACAGGTTGGCCAAATAGCCCAACAACTTAAAGAGATGCCTTTCAAAGATTTTGGGGCTAATACTGAAGTTAACCCCCAAAGAGGAATGTAAGGCTATAGCAAGCATGGAAAATGAGAGAGAAAAAGAGGGAGAAGAAAAAGAAAGTGAGGAAAAAGAGAAGAGACAAAAAAAATTGAGAAAGAGAAAAAAATTGAGAGTGAAGAAAAAAGTGAGATTAAAAAAGAAGAGGTTGAGAGAAAAAAAGAAGAAAAAGAAAAAAATAAAAAAAGTGAGAAAAATGTCTGCCACCCTAAGGAACATGCCACCAGAGAGATGGAGGCAGGGTGTTTTGAAGAAATCTCCAAAGAATGGGGGATAGAAATTCCTGTGAAAGTGACTCTACAACAGATCCCTGAATATAAAGAATTTTTAGAGAAGCTCCTCAAGAAAAAGAAAAATTTAAAAGTAGAGACAACTAAAATATAAGGGAATTGCAGTGTGATCTTGCATAAGGCACTTCCTCAAAAGGTAGAAGACCTAGGAAGTTTTACTATTTCCTGCAACATTGGAAACCACAAAATAGGGAAAGTCTTAATTGATTTGGGGTCCAGTATCAATTTGATGCACTTAACTGTTCTCAAAAAGATTGGTGACTTAAAAGTTAAGCCGGCAAGGATGTCTCTCCTCATGGCAGATGGATCCCCTAAAAGACCCTATGGTGTGGTAGAAGATGTCATGGTGCAAATCGCCAACTTGAGGTTTCTGGTGGACTTTGTGGCATTAGAGATGGAGGAAAATGCAGATATCCCTATTATTCTTAGAAGACTGTTCATGAAGACAATCAAAGTAATCATCAATATTGATGAGGGTACTATAGCTCTCAAGGACCAAGAAGAGGAGGTGATCTTCAATGCCTGCAATACTAGGCGGCAAACTCAAGTAAAGAAAACTAGTCCCAAAGCCGCATTTAAAGATGCATCCCAGGATTGGTACCAGAGCCACCAAATCAAAAAAGAAAGGTAAAAAGTGTTTCCTGTCACAGGTGAATGAAGCGAAGAAAGATAGCAAAGGAGATGTTCACCAAAAGCCTCCAACGGACCATGAAGACTGAGACCAGGCTTGCCTGTACAGTTCAATAAAAAAAACTCAGAGTTGATGGGTTGATAGAGATTGAATCTCCTACTTCTACGAGAACCAAGAAGGTGAACAGGAAAATGCTGAAGACCAATTGGTGTGTTGAAGGAAAAGATGACACCAAAATAAAATATGTGACATGCGCTTATTGGGTCAAGCTAGTGACGATAAAGAAGTGCTTGTTGGGAGGCAACCCAGTGCTCTGAACTTTTACTTCTAATTTTTGTTTTTTGCTTTAATGTGTGTTTTTATTTCATTCTATTTTTATTGTGCTCTACTTGAATGAACTGAACAGCTTTGATTCAACCATGCTCTATTTTATGTGATAAGTTTTGCTTTATGAGATTCTAGTACTTGATTGAGGTTGAGATGATGCATGATGATAAATCCCAATTTGTGAGACAGGTGCTTAAAATAAAGTCTAATTAAAATAATGAGCAGGATGTTTTTCTAAATTTGAGAATTTATGAGTTTACCTATGTGAGTTTTGAGCTTCAGAGTTGTTTTTAAATAATTGTTGTTACTTTGGAAGCATGAATGATTTTGCCCAAATTTTCTACGATTAAACTACTTGCTTACAGGTTTCGTATGATCAAGGCCATCTTTTGTTTGTTAGGAAACAGGTTGGCTTCGTTTTACACCAAGAGGGGGGGGGGAATTGGTGTTAGTTCAAAAACAAAATCTTTTCGCAATCTTGGTATGAAAATTCAAAGCTTTTGATCTTTCCTTGAAATGCAAGTAATGAAAAATTTCAGTGCAGGGAAAAAACGTAGTTGACCGCTAAACAGTAGTCGACTGAAATAAAGAGTGCAGGGAAGAGAAAATCAAACACTGGTTTTTATACTGGTTCGGCCAACAATGCCTACATCCAATGTCCTTCCTTCCTTGGAAGCAAATGCACTATAATAGTTGTGGTTTTTACAACAAGGAATTTATAGAAGCACCACGCAAAAATATAAATCTCCTCTCTAACCCAAAACCAAATATAGTTGCACACACAAAACTAGAATTGCAGCAAGAATCCCCTCTTCTGCAATCTGAACCCACGCTGAACAATCCTCAACGTGTCACCAGCACTCTTCACAAGATGCTAAGCCACAACACGCTTCACAGGTTGCCAAGCCTATCACAACACACTTCACAGGTTGCCAAGCCTTCAGTCAAATACAGCAGTTTTCACAGGATGCCAAGCCATCAAGATCAAACATAAAGCACCTTCTTTGTGCAGATGTTGATCAAATAGTATGCACAATTGACTCCTCAATCTTAATCTCTCTCAAGAAACATCACCACCGTCTTCTTGGAGAATTCTTGGAGCTTCCTAAACTGAGAATTTTCTCTGAAACAGGACAATGAAAAAGTTAGATCACAAAAGTCTCAGAACAAATCGTGTTCTGTTCTATTTATAGTTTTCCTGTAATTCTCAGTCGAATAGCCTACTAATCCAGTCGACTGTATTAAAATAGTTATAACATACAGTCAACATAAAGGCTCCTCAGTCAACCAAATCAATGCTTATTCATGACAGTTGACCCAGTTAGTCAATCCTAACTAACTTTTGAAAATATAATCGTTGGAGCAAGTAGGCATAACAGAATTCCAAAATTAACAGCAATACAGTCGAATGAGTGTTTCACACTGTCGACTGACACATGAAAAATCACT
>NW_014542367.1:815175-820605 GCF_000741045.1 Vigna radiata var. radiata | reverse complement strand
ATCAAAAACCAGTTTGATATAGAGTTTGTGTTGTCAACAATCTCAACAATCTCCCCGTTTTTTGATGATGCACAACCATGATTAATAACTCAACCATGTTTGCACAGTGCTGCATATGATAGAGTAAAACAGATAGCAAAATTAATACAAACAATTCATTTATTTTCCATATACAGCAAAAATATCATCAAGCAAATAAAGTATGATATAGCAATTCTCCCCATATAGACTTGCTCTCATACACTCATTAAAACTCTCCCCCTTTGTGCATTAACGAAAAAGGAATGCTTGATATTTATGCAGTTTTAAAAGCAGAGAAGCATCAAACAAATATGCAGTATCAAAAAGATAATGATGCTCCCTAAATCACAAGTTCATCACAATGGCATATGTAAACTCCCCTCGGAAATGTAGGTGTGTGATGAAACAATGTGTAAAGAAGTGATACTCCCCCTGTCATTATGCATGAATTTCAAAAACAGTTTGTTGCACAATGCAGAATATCGCTAGTCTATCACCAGTTTAAGCACAGATTTGTATCATTGATACACAATTCAATCACATATATAAGCAATGACGCAAATATCAACAATCTCACAATATTTTCTCAATTTTGATATAAAATCATGTAAAGAACAGAGATAATATTAGTATACTAATGATTAAAGTAGTCAGTAAGGATAAAAGAAAATTCCAAAATTGGAATTTTTAACCTAGTTTAGACGCAGTCGAATGCTTTAACTCATTAATCGAATGCATTGCTTTTCCAAATGTTGAATCCCAATTGTATATGTTCAAAGCAATGTTCTTCCTACAAAAACCTTTTAGAAAACCTCTTCTAGATCAAGTATAATGGTTATGCAAGAATAGAATCAAATCATAATAGAAGTCAATTTATAAAAATGCATGACAGTTATAGCACAGTTGACTTCAGTCATAGCACAGTCGAATCAATCAAATAGAGTATCAGATTTTATTTGACAGTTTAAGTGAATTGTTAAGTAACAGGATTGATTCAAACTTCTAGTATTATTTCCTTGATAGAAAGATATTACATTGATAGAACAGGTCAAGGAAACACAAGCAAAACATTAAAAAGCAACAAAAGATGGCTTTTTATGCCATTTTACAAAATGAAACTTAGACTAGGACAAGACTTTTAGTTTTTCTTTCTCTTCTAGTTAATGAAGGTCTTAAGAACCATATCACTAGCATTTTCCTCAGATCTTGTCTCTTCACTGTCATCATTACTTCTTTGAGATGACCTTTCAGAGGAGCCAATATTTTCAGAGTTCTCATGTTCTTGGCTGTTGTTTTTCTGTTCACTAATCCATCTCTTGATCTCAGCCAATTCCTTCAGAACAATCCTTTCAAATTCATTCTTTCCTCTGTATTTATTTCCTTAAGAGGTTGATGGTGCACCATTACAGATTTCATCTTTGTATTTCCAGCCTTCGAATGTTTTCTCCATGTGCATCAGATGAAGAACAGTTTTGTCCACAAGGCTTGAGTTATGATATTGCTCACTGGATTCACCAATGCATTCCACTCCGCAGTAAATCAGTATTTTCGAAATGAAGATGCAGTATGGTAGCTTCCCTAATTTGGATTTAGTAACTTTTAGCATATTATCAGAAATTGCCGCGGGCCAGTCCACCTGAATATTTTCCTTTAAAGCTTTCAATAGCATCAAATCTTCAGCGGTTGCTTGGGCATAATTTCCTCCCCTTGCCATGAGAATGTAGGCAATGGTATAGATAGTCATTCTCTCGTCTTTCTTCATGCCACCAGTTTTATAGTTAGAGTTTACCTGAAGATCATCTGCATTTCTCAGGCACAGTTGATATTCATCAAGCTTGTTAAAACCATTTATTCCAAGATGACATTTATTACCACTGATTCTCAATCCATTAACCTTGTTCCAGACATCATCAGTTAGTTTGATGTCAATTCCTTTAACGCGAGAGCAGAGAATGTCATCAACAATCTTTAGATTGCAGTAGAAGACTTTTACCAAGTCTGGGTACCACGGACTTGCCATTTCAACAAAATGCTTCAACCCCTTATTCTTAATCCACTTCTGAAACCGAAATTCTTCATTCTTAAATAACTTTAGCTTAAGAAATTTGTGTATCACAAGAGTTCTCCTCTTCAAGCAATCAAGAAACTTTGATTGATCATCATCATCGCTTATCCACCCATTCAAATCATACACTCTTCTGGAGCATCTAGCGGCCATGGACTTAACCCTTCTCCTGGGTGTGGATCCGAAAGACATTGAGGTTTGAGGATGAATGATGACCCTTTCAGATGAAATGAGGATAGTAGAGTACAAGATCAATGAGGTTGAATGCAGTGATTTATGATTGCCAAGATTTTAACATATCTTTATTGAATATCAAATTGGAGGGAACCCCAAATTTTTTCTTTCTCACCAAAATGGAATTTTTAAATTTCAAACTAAATAGTGTTTTTCAAATGTACAAATAACAAAGTCGATTGAATTAATATGGGAGTCAACTGGGACTCATATAAACATTTCAAACAAATTCAATCAATCAAACAATTAATCACACGATGCAAACAATCATACAACAACATTCAATCAATGTATGCATGATGCAGCAGATAGATACAAAATTACCAGTTGTAGACATTCAAGGTGTTTGATAAAATCCACGGTTAATTCATCCTTGAAAGCAGTTCTGTATCAGCTGCATAACTTGTAAAATAGTTAAGTTTTGGTTGCTGGTACCCATTTAACTTTGGGTCCTTGATTGTCAGTTCTTGTCACATGTTCCTTTGGTATCCAAACACATAATCCTTGAGGAACAGCAACATGTCTATAATAACAATTTCTAACAGTGTGACCAACTCATCTGCAATAAAAACATGCATTTCTAGCAAGTTTTCTCAAAACATTAAGCTTTCTAGCATTAGTTCTGTTAGAGTAACCTTTAAATCCAATTTCTTGCCTGTTATTAATTCTACTAGAGAAATTCCATACAGCATCTAAATTGTCATTAGCTTGAGCAAACTTAGCTAGCTTGCTAGTCAAGTAATCAATCTTTTCAACATGCATAAGACAATTTTACAAAGCTTCCTCAACAGTAACAGTTTTAATTTCAACATTCCTAGCAGATGACAAGGCTATATCCAATTCTTTTCTAATCTTTCATTTTCAGTAACAAGGTTATTAATCCTATATTCATAATCTCTTTTCTCAGAGTTCAGTCGATTAACCTTATACTCCAGTCGCATTGCTTCAGCATGTAATTCCCTGAATGTCTCAATCAACTGTTGATACTTTTCTTCTATAGGCAGCTTCTCAAATTCTTCATCACTGTCATACTCAGTCTTTACAGTTCCAGCCATGTGACATATATTGGATTTTTCCTCTTGGTCAGAATCCTCTTCACTTGAGCTTTCAGATTCAGAATTCTCCCAAGCAATGTAGGCTCCTTTTTTTCTCATATTTCTTCCTTGAGGAAATCTTTTCTTCCTTTTCTGCTTTGGCTGTAAATCGGGACAGTCAGGCTTGATGTGACCTTCTTTACCACATTCATAGCACTGGAAAGTGTTTATGCTGAAGCTTTTCTTGCTTTGACCTGCATGGTTAAATAGTTGACTATCATTTTGCATAAGTCGACTAAATTTTCTTACCATCAAGGTCATCAGCTCTTTGTCGTCCATCACTGCTTTTGTGATATTATTACTTGTGGCCTTCAGAGCAATGGACTTCTTTTCTTCAATCTCCTCTTCATCCTTCAGTCTACCAAGTTCTAACTCATGTTCACGTAGCTTGCCAAAAAGGGTAGCCATATTCATAGTTATAAGATCTTTGGATTCAGAGATTGTAGTGACTTTTGGTTGCCAATTCTTGTTCAGACTTTTCAAAATCTTGATGTTGATCTCTTCTTTATCAAAGGCTTTGCCAAGAGCCATCAGGTGGTTTACAATATGATTGAACCATTTCTGGACATCATAGATGTTCTCACCAGCTTTCATTCTAAACAACTCACATTCTTGTATCAATGAATTCTTCCTGGCTCTCTTGATTTCATCCGTGCCTTCATGTGTTACCTCTAGAACATCCCACATTTTCTTTTGCAGTCTTGCATTGGGATATCCTGAAAAATTCATCAATTGTTAGTGCAGAGGCAATAATATTTCTAACTTTAACAAGATACTGAGCTTTTCTATTTTCATCAGCAGTCCACTCAGTAAAAGGTTTTAAAAGAGTTTCACTATCAACAGTTTTTGTAGGCACATATGGACCATTTAAAGTGGCATCCAAAATTCCCTTATCTTGCGATTCAAGAAAGATCTGCATGCGAATTTTCCAAAAAGGATAGTTTTCACCAGCAAACAAAGGTGGTCTATTTGTTGAAGCACCTTCACCAAAAGTTTGAAAATTTGAAGTCATCCCCAAGTTTTACAGTCGAATAGAATAGAAACAAAGTCGGCTGAATTTTCAAATATTTTATGAAAACTAGCTCTAGTGCCAATTGTTAGGAAACATGTTGGCTTCGTTTTACACCAAGAAGGGGGGGGTGAATTGGTGTTAGTTCAAAAACAAAATCTTTTCGCAATCTTGGTATAAAAATTCAAAGCTTTTGATCTTTCCTTGAAATGCAAGTAATGAAAAATTTCAGTGTAGTGGAAAAACGTAGTTGACTCCTAAACAGATATAGTCGACTGAAATAAAGAGTGTAGGGAAGAGAAAATTAAACACTGGTTTTTATACTGGTTTGGCCAACAATGCCTACATCCGGTGTCCTTCCAACCTTGGAAGCAAATGAACTATAATGGTTGCGGTTTTTACAACAAGGAATTTATAGAAGCACCACGCAAAAATATAAATCTCTTCTCTAACCCAAAACCAAATATAGCTACACACACAAAACCAGAATTGCAGCAAGAATCCCCTCTTCTGCAATCTGAACCCACGCTGAACAATCCTCAACGTGTCACCAGCACTTTTCACAGGATGCCAAGCCCATCACAGTATGCGCAATTGACTCCTCAATCTGAATCTCTCTCAAGAAAGATCATCACCGTCTTCTTGGAGAATTCTTGGAGCTTCCTAAACTGAGAAATTTCTTTGAAACAGGACAATGAAAAAGTTAGATCACAAAAGTATCAGAACAAATCGTGTTCTGTTCTACTTATAGTTTTCCTGTCATTCTCAATCAAATAGCCTACTAATCTAGTCAACTATATTAAAACAGTTATAACAGACGGTCAACATAAAGGCTCCTCAGTCAACCAAATCAATGCTCATTCATGACAGTTGACCCAGTTAGTCAATCCTAACTAACTTTTGAAAATATAGTCGTTGGAGCAAGTAGGCATAACAGAATTCCAAAATTAACAGCAATACAGTCGAATGAGTGTTTCACACTGTCGACTGACACATGAAAAATCACT
>NW_014542367.1:804494-814905 GCF_000741045.1 Vigna radiata var. radiata | reverse complement strand
TGTAACACTGGAACATATGTACTGTTATTAAGCAGTGTGTTGTCATCATCAAAAACCAGTTTGATATAGAGTTTGTGTTGTCAACAATCTCAACATTGTTATCCCTTATTCTTTTAGCCTACAAATAATTTTTGCCCACTGAAAAGAGAACAATTTGTTCTAACCTTTGAACCTTGAGCCTTATGCATATCTTGAATAACCTTTTTGAAATATCTTTACCTTGAATTAAGTTGAGAACATTTGATGAGGTACTGATAAAGGTTCAAGTTTGGAGTTGCCATGTAACAACCCACTTCTCTAGACAGTGAGCAATCAAAAGAAAAAGCAATTGTAAAGCAAAGGCAAAAAGAAAAGAAAAGAAAAAGTGAGAAAAGAACCTAGTGAGGAATAGTTCTCTGAATTTTTTATTGCATCTTTGCTTGGTTGACTGATCATTCTTAAGGATAGCACCTGAGCATCACATTAATTTTGATTGAATTCTACACATCTTGACTGAGACCTTCATGTTGAATTGATAAAAGTAATTCCTTGTCTTGAAAAAGTTTTTGAAAAAGGTTGAGTCATTGTTGTGATTGTTCTGAAAAGCTGAGTTACAGTTGTTTGCTTGAGGACAAGCAAAGTTCTAAGTTTGGGGTTGTGATAACGGTTTAAAACACTGTTATTTGTTATGTGATTTTGATACTAAAAGCACCCTTTTCACTTAGAAACTTGCTTGGACTCATGTGTTTTCAATAAAATGTGTGAATAAGAGAGTTGAGGTTGATTTCAATAGTTTTCTAACAAATTCCCCATGTTTTGGCAAAGATTGAGATAATACTAGAAGAAGAGGTGAAAAAACAAGAAGATAGAGCTCAGAAGAGGCTAAAAAGACTCCAGAAGGAGGGAAAACGCGAAGCTCGAGCGTCCAGGAGCGAAAACCAAGCAACCAGGAACGACGCTTGTCGCCCGAGCGGTGGCACCCGACACCCGGGCGGTGGACCTTCGTAGCTTGGGCGTCCAAATTTGACGCCCAGGTCTTACATGAGCTTCAATTCTCGCCCGGGCGTCCTCCCTGCGACGCTTGGGCGTGATTTCACATGGATCGGACCCTGTTTCAGCTCTGTTTTGATTCTTTTGGACCGAGCTGCACTCTGGGACACGTTTGACACTATTTAAAGGACCCTGGGGCTCTAGGCTTTGCATCCCTGACAGAGAAGAGTATAGCCATGCACTATTAGACAATTCTTAGTCTTTCATTCTCTTTGTTTCTTCCATTGTTTATAAAGTTCCCCCCATGTCTATANGGAACTAATTTCTATTTGTTGTTGGGGAATGATGTAACCTTGTGAACTCTCATGTATTTGAATTGATTCTTAATTTCATATGCTTTTTCATTAATTGTTAGATTAATTCATCTGTTTTTATTCTTGCTTATACAATAGCGTTATCTATGAATTGCATGAGTGTCAAGAGGTTCCTTTTAATTCAGGTTCTTGTTGAATTACTCCTAAGGATTATATTGCTCAAGAATGAGGGTATGAGTCTTAGTCGTCTTAACCTCTTGATCTTCACATCTTTTTACCACGAATGTTAGGAATTGTATGAAATGGTAATTAGGGACAGACTTATTTACTAAGGGATCGGGTTTAAGTGATTTAGTGAGGGACGTTGGCATTAATGCATAAAGAAGAATTCTTATATACATGAGAGGGAACTTGGTGAAATCTAACCCCAACAACATACCCATCTCATATTAATCAATCTTCGTTCATCTCTGTGCTTTTTTGCCACTGATCAATTTTATTTTGCTTTATTTGTGCCAAACCCAATTATCTCTTTTTATTTTTTAAGTCTTAATTAATCATGCTTTCACACAACTGTTCAGCGTCGAGAGTCCTCTAGGATATGATACTTCGTCTTACCATTTTATATTACTTGTGCGACTCGGTACACTTGTCGATTTGCCCCAACATGCAGCGAAAATATAAAGTTGACTACGTAAACTGTAAAGTCGACTTAATGTAAAAGTGTAGGGAAAGAGAAATCAAACACAGAGTTTTTATACTGGTTCGGCCTTAATGCCTACATCTAGTGTCCTTTCACAACCAGGAAGCCAATGCAATATATTAGTCAAGGTTTTTACAGCAAGATTTCTATAGAGACCTCCACGTCAAAAATATAGACAATCTCTCTAACCCTCTAACTAAAAGTATAGGCAGCCAACACAAAGATATGCAGCAAGATATCCCCTCTTCTGCAATCTTCAACTCACTTTGAACAATCCTCAAAGTGTCAGAACTCCACGAGTCCACCTCTTGTAATCCCAACAGGACAACAACAATCTTTCCAAAGATTGATAGAAAACTTGATTAGTATGATGACACCAACTGTGTAGATCTTGATCAAACAGTACATGCAATACACTTCCTCCTTAAGAAACACTTGCAAGAAAGATCTCTACCGTCTTCTTGATGAGTTCTTAGAGCCTTTACTTAGAGATCACAATCTGAAAATCAAATGAAAGTGTTAGAATATCCAAAGTCGTATGTGATCAATTGAGTCACGTCTATAAATCAGACGCTCCTGTAGTCGATTTTGCTAATAATGAAGTTGATTGTCATTAGACAGTTATAATAGTTAAAACAATTAGCAGCAGTCATAACAACCAAATTGATTTCGCATTTAATTCAGTTGACTTTCAATTAATGCTTTAACATAGAGTTGAAATATAGTAGTTACAACACACAAGCATTAATAGAATTTCAAATCAAATAACTAAGTAGAATTCGTTGTGCATGTAGTCGACTTAGACACTTCAACTCAGTTTGAAATACTTTTCAATGCAAAATCACACACAACATTGTTTTTTAAAATTTGTGCAAAGTCCCAAATTTTAATCGACTTACTGCATAATGAAATCGACTTAAAACTTATAGTTTTACCTCAAGTATAAGTTCATCAAAGTGAATGTAGTTTTCTTTTCTTAAACATATGTAATGCAAACACAAAAGATTTATCAAGTATCAAATCAGTGAATATGCATACATATATCAGAAGCAACACAAATGTTCATTAAGATATCATTCCCAATAAAGAATTAAACATGTAACGCATAACAATACATGTGTTATTAATAATGTGTTGTCATCATAAAAAATCAGAGCACTCTGAGATTAATGTTCAGCTAAACCAGTGCTTCCCTTATAACAATCTCAACAAATCTGCTCTACAAGAGCTAAAATGACTTCATCAGCTCAAAGAACTCTATATGCACCTATAACTCACAGAAACATGATCAAAAGAAAAAAAGTAGAAAATAACTTACTCATTTAGAGAAACTGATCAAGTAAACTTGAAGGTTGTACCACTAAGATCACTTAGGTAGCCTTTGATTCAAACAGATGAGCATAGGAGAAGAAAACTCTAAAAAAATAATTTCTAAAGAGATAATGTATTTTAAAATAATAAAATTCGTTTATAACAAAATTATTTATAAATCATTTAATATTAAATAATGAAGTTTTATTATTTTTAAATTATTATCATTTCTAATTTTTTTAGATCTTTATATTATTCATTCTAATTACTTTTTCAGGAAATTATTTCAATCTAATTTTTTATATATAATTGACCTATTATGAAAATTACATCATAGTTAAATTCCCGATCAATGAGTGAAGGTATACCATCCTAGGCTCAATTTGTAGTTTTATTGTTACAAACAGAGTTCGAATATGAAAAAGTTATTGAAATAACTTTAATTTACATAAAATAATATAAATTATAAATGCATATTGAGGTTATTGGAGCGAATGAAAGAAAGATGGTGTTTTACGCGACAAGAGTGTCAGGGGTTAAACGACTAATTATAAAGTACGTTTACATAATAAGGCTTTGATGTGTATGAACATTTTTTCTATCACGGGCAGAATAACCCCACTTCCACTTGTCACTACAAGTCAAAAATGTCCTCTTGCTCACCACAGCTTTTTCTTGATTCCCCTCTTCATCGACTAATTCAAATAGCAGTTTTGTCCATAACACCATGGCCCACTTTTCGTTTCTCTTTTCTTCTATCTGTGTTCTGCCACAACCTGGGCCCCACCTACATCGCATGCATTTTTCGGTCCTTCAAGTCAATGATTCATCCCAAAAAATGAATAATTAATTCCAATTCTAAGAATGTGATTTAGACCTAGATTGATTGATTGCCATAACTCATGTCCGTGATCAGAAGCAACACTCACGAGAAAGAGAAAAGGAAAAAGAAAAAGAAAACTAGGGTTTGATGGTTGGATCCTCGTATATAAAAGAACAACCTCATTCTTACAAACTCATTGCAATATTTATCTTTCTCTTTCCCTACACCGTCTTTGAATCATGGGAAAGTTTGCCCTAGCTAATGTCCTATTGTTCCTTCTCCTTAACCTCACAACCTTCCTCAATGTTCTTGCTTGTCCTTATTGCCCTTATCCTTCTCCTAAGCCCCCAAAACACACTCCCATAGTGAAACCACCCAAACCATGTCCACCACCCCACTCATCTCCCAAACCTCCACATGTGAATCCACCCTATGTTCCAAAACCCCCTCACTACCCTAAGCCACCAGTACATCCACACCCACCCTATGTCCCAAAACCCCCTCACTACCCTAAGCCACCAGTGCATCCACACCCACCCTATGTCCCAAAACCTCACCCTAGACCGCCAGTTCACCCACATCCCCCTTATGTTCCACTACCCCCAGTTGTCAAACCACCCCCATATGTCCCCAAACCACCGGTTGTCACACCACCTTACATCCCTAAACCACCGGTTGTCACACCACCCTACATCCCTAAACCACCGGTTGTACCAGTTATTCCTCCTTACATCCCAAAACCTCCGGTTGTCCCCGTTACACCTCCTTACGTTCCTAAACCACCAGTTGTTCCCGTTACACCACCTTATGTGCCAAAACCACCCATTGTGAACCCTCCTCCTGTGGTTCCTTTGCCACCAGTTCAACCAACTCCACCCACTGTGACACCCCCAAGCCCTCCAAGTGAAACACCATGTCCACCACCACCACCAGTGGTGCCATACCCTCCACCAGCACAACCAACATGCCCTATTGACTCTCTAAAACTGGGAGCGTGTGTGGATGTGCTCGGTGGCCTCATCCACATAGGTATTGGAAGCAGTGCTAAACAGACATGTTGTCCAGTTCTTGCAGGGCTTGTTGACTTGGATGCTGCAGTTTGTCTCTGCACAACCATTAGGGCCAAGATCCTTAACATCAACATCATAATCCCCATTGCTCTTCAGCTTCTCATTGACTGTGGCAAGACCCCACCAGATGGATTCAAGTGTGCAGATAGTTAGATAATAATAATATATATTTATCAAGGTAGTGCACCCAGTTTAAGTCGTTTCTTTCAACCATTTCTTCTTTCTAACTCGCGTTTCATATCTACTTTACATCATCCATCATCTTCCACTTTTATCTTCCTCTTTTAAACTATCTATACCTTTTTCTTACATATTTTGGACCTTCAACTTTTGCCCAGCTCACTCACTACCTCTATAAAATAGGGCAAACTAAAAACTTTTCGTGTTTTTACTATTGGGAAATAATGGAAAAAACAAGCTCTTTCCGTACATCGATCATTTTCTCATTTCTTTATTTGTGGGGTATTTTCCTTTTCCTTCTCTCGTTCATTCATGCATCATTAGCTGTGAGCTCAGGAGGGTGGAAAAAATGGTAAAGAAATGAGTTTTTGCAAATATATACAACTTTTTTGTTAAAAAAATTACGTTATTTAAGTTTGATCAGTATGGAAAAACCCAGATCCAGATACTGAATGTTGAATCAACTAATTTTTTTTGTAGTACATAGTTAGCTAGAACAAGATTCTTCTTTGAACACATGCTTTTAAACTTTTGGGCAATAAAACTACGGTTTCGTACAGGAGTACATAGTTAGCACAGTTTCTTTTTTTTTTTGTTGGAAAGATGAACAGGAGTATTCTTTAACGACAGTTTCTTTTGCCTAATGTTCCCAGGAATTGCATAACTCGTGCATGAATAAATGAAGCAAAGTCGAGAAGATGAAATCGTTTCTCTTTGATGAAGTTGTATACAAAGACAATTTAACTAAGAGGGAAATTGGTTTACTTGTTGAGACTAGATAATTTTGTGATGTTCCATGTTTACAGAGCCATGCATCATTGGCATGGCAGCATCAACTTTCAAAATTTATGTGCTTTTCTTTCTCTGTTTGTTGTCTTGCATGTGTGGTTCTGTGTGCATGTCAGCTTGTGTAAGTTCACCCGTGAGTGAGTGAGTACGTTGGGAAATGTACAAGTTAAAAGTGCCAAGTTATTAGTTTTCAGAATTTTCTTACAAATGTTTTTTCTGTTACGCGGTTTCTCTTTACATCTGCACTAATTTTCTGGGTAGAGATTGGGAATTGAAATCTTCCACCTCATTAATTTAACAGAAAAATATTGTAAAATTATAAAATGTGACTCATTAAAAATACAGAGCTATGAAATAAAGTCTCGTAAAATTAATTTGAGTTTGTTTTTATACTTCAAAATTCATTTACCAATAATAATGACTCTATTTCTTGATAAAATAACTAAATTGGTGAAGGATGATTTTGTAGTTGGGAAGAATGACTAACTGAAATAATGAACAAAGGTTCTTATATTATCTGATCAAGGCTAATCATTTAATGTTAAACGTTAATCATCTAGTTTTAATCGTGTTGAGTGTTAATATATATGTATGATATGTGATTTTAGAATTTTAAACGTGTTTTCCTCATTTCATATGTGCCAGTTATAGTATTTTATAATATACTATTTAGTTGAAGTTCACATTTGAGTTGTATTATTATGGAATAAAAGTTTGGTCAAAAGTTAATACTTGCGTTGTCCTAGTAAATGAAAATTTGTCGAAAGATAAACTAATAAAGACGCTTATAATTTTAGTGAGTAAATTAAAAAAAAGTTGGAAGATTTGAATTTGGGATAAACAGAGACTGAAATGGTAAATAAACTATTATAGGTTTGCTTTTCAATGCAAAACTTAATAATATTTTTATAGTTTTTCTTATAAAAGGTTTTGATGTACTAAAGCACATATAAAAGGAAAAAAAAATAACAGTTATGAGAGGACATATCAAAATCTAATAAGAAAACAAAGCAGGGTAACGAAAAAAAAAAAAAAGACATATTTATTTGTGGAAAAATAATATCCCATAAAACGATGAGGATCTCACCATCCATTATCCAAACAATAATTAACAAGTATGTCAGCACATGAACGTGTAACATGCATTCCTGCCATCTAGCATGGATTTCTATGGAACAATTTTATCTTTATTAATTTATCACGTGAATAGGTAAATCTTCATCACCTCTATAATTTTTTAATTGTATATAGTATTTATTTCTTAGTTTTATTGATATTACATCGAGACCATCAGTTTTATTTCATTATAATTATTATCACTAAACTGTTGTAAAGTTTATTATATAAAACATTTCATAAGAACAATATTACCCAAAGTAATATGAGAAATGTGACGTGTGGAGAGTAAAATATTTTTTTCTAATGCGACAAACGCAAAAGCACTTTTGGGAAAGTGATTTCATAAAGTTCAATTATTATAATACAATTGTAATAGGACAAAGCTGTGAATCACATCAAAGTGAGTATTATACTTCCTCCTTTGCCTCAATAGATAAAAGGCTGCATCATTTATTGCGTCAGAAGATTGAATAGCCAGCTGTAATTTTGTCCCTATGATTATTATGGCAACTTTTGGAGAGTGAAAAATATATGGTGCACTTTTTTTTTAGTGGTGAATTTTAACTCAAATTTCATTTTACAAATTTCGTTTGAAGGATTAAATGTGTATTTATTTATATATTTTAAATTAATCTTAATTTTATATATTTTTATATTGAGTTATATATATTTTTATTAAAATTGTGATGTCTTATATCTTAAGTGAAGAAGGGGTGAATTAAACTATTTTAAGAAAATGTTTTGTAAAAAAGTTTTGCAAAACTTTTAAGTTTTTTTGAAATTAATAACACAAGGTATATGAATCAACAATAAAATTGTAAGGAGTGAAAGATCAATACAAAGACTTATACTGGTTCGATCAAGTCCACATCTAGTCTTTCTTCAAAAACCTTAGTTGAAGGGATTTCACTATAATGATAGAGTATACAAGCAAAAATACAGAGATATTCCCTTTCAATCCACTCTTCTTCCCCACTCAATATCACTTATAGTACAAGATGTGAATAATCCTCATAATTTTACCAACCTAAAAAACAATCTCAACTTTCTGTACACCTTGAGAGCAATCTCAACTCTCAATGAAAAACACCACGATTCTCTCAACAACAACAAGAACACAATCCTCTTGATTGCAAATGTAGACACTGATCTTCACAAAATACACCAGCAGTGCAGATATGATCAACAATGTATCAGCTCAGCTTTCTTGCGAGAATCTTGAAGATTTCACCTAAATGTATGATCTTGATTCTCCAAAACAATCTTAGACGCTCTTGTAATCAATACTCAAACAACAAGTTAGTTATGAAAGTATAAGTCCATAGAATTGTATTGAAACAACGCGTAAGACAGTTATATATAGGATTTTCAAATCCTGACGCACTTTAATTGATTATGTAATTAATGTAATCTGTTTAGCTTTTCCTTCTACTTTAACAACTTTACATCTGTTTAGGTTACAAATATCTCTTTCTCCTGTAGAAAGATAATGAATGTTCAATTGATCTTGATCTTTTCGGGTTGAAAAAGAGACTGAAGCGGATCTATCTGATTTTCCTGATAAAATCCATAAATGACTTGTTTTTGGTAAGATATNGACATTACTATATTTAAATTCTGATGCATGATACACATCCGTACTCCAATGCATTTCTCCTTCTAAGTCAGAATAAACATGTTTTCGAACTTTNTCTTTAAAATTCAAAGTATATGTTCCTGCGAGAATCTCGACAATCACTTGTTCTGATTTTAGATATTGATTTTTTTGAACTAATAGAAAAAATTTTGGTGGAATAGTCACATTATGTATAATGTCACCATTTTCAGATTTAACAACATATGCAATTGATTAGATAATTCATACAAGCCAACAACCAATTAATATGATCGTTATAAGCAGTTATGGCTTTGAATGAAAATGATTATCACAAGATAAACAATTTAACCGATTAAGAAACTTATGTAATCGGTTAAGTCATACTTAAGCAATTTTCAAATCATTTTTCATTCCAAACACATTAATGCACTTAACAAACACATGTTGGCATAACAACGTTGTTGAGATTGTTAATAGGGGAGCACTAGTTTAGCTGAACCTACAATCTCAGAGCTTCTGGTTTTTTATGATGACAAGACATAATTAATAACACATGTGTATATGTGTTATATGTTTTACATGTTCATTGCTTTTATGATTGTGATCATATGAGAACATGTCTGTGTTGTTTCTATTTCTGTGATGATCATTCCAATTCACTATATTATATAATGAGATTTTATTTGTGATTGCATGACATATGTTTTAGAAAAGAAAAATCACACGCACTTTTGTTGAACTTTAATTGTGTGACAAAACAACAGTTTTAAGTCGACTTCGTTATGAAATAAGTCAATTAAAACTCGTGGCTTTGCACAAGCTTTTTCAAAGTGTGCTGTGAGTATTTTTAAAGAGAAAGTTTTTCAAAACTGCATTGAACTGTTATATAGTCAACTATGTGTGCAAGCCATTCGACTAAGTTTGTTATGTTTTGAAATTTTATTAGTGCTTGTCATGTCTAACGACTATATTTTTAATGTGTTTGACCAAGCATTAATTAAGAATCAACTACATTAATTGTGTAATCAATTAAGTTGCTTTGACTTCTACTATCTATTATAACTGTCATAGTACATTCGACTCTATTAGTAGCGAAGTCGACTTGAGAGCATTAGAATTGTGAAAATCTATATATAGACGCGAATTTGAATTTTGTAAGAATTTTTGTGATTCTAACGATTTTGTTATTTCTTTCAGACTTGTGCTATCTTACAAACACGGAAAAAGCTCCAAGAATCCATAAAGAAGATCGTGTTCATCTTTAGTGATTTCTTGAAGAGCAAGAATTGTGTGCTTTGACATCTGATCAATCTGCACTTGAGGTGTCTATTTCGTAATCAGTTTTTCTCAATCTTGTGAAGATTTGTGTATTGCCCTATTGTGATTATAGGAAGAGGACGTGTGACGTTATGGACTTTGAGGGTTGCTCAAGGGTTGAAGACTGATGGGTGTCACGGCCCATACAAATTTGATTGCATATTAGAAATGCAGTATAGCTAGGGAATGACCCCTAGGTCGTCTCCCAAAGACCAATTT
>NW_014542367.1:794346-803779 GCF_000741045.1 Vigna radiata var. radiata | reverse complement strand
GTTTCTGCAGCAACAATGCAAGAGCCATGCTCAAAGTGGAAACCTTCCTAGAATGACAAGAAGCATTTTTTTTGGTTTGCCCAAAAATGGTAAAAAATTAATGGCACCATCTCTCCTCCTTTCCATCTCCAATTTCGGTTTTTCTTCTCAACCAACACACCTCCAGCTCTTTCTTCTTCCTCGCACCAAAAACACTCACCTAAAAGACCCCATTTCAAAGTTCAACTTCATTCACACCCCCCCCCCCTCCCCTCTTAGTGTGAGAAATTAAGTCATACTATTTTCAACAAATGTGTTTTAACCGATTATACAACTAATGTAATCGATTATTACACAGCTATTTTGCCCCTATTAAGCATGTACTGAAATCTGAAGAAATTTAATAGATTATATAAAACGATTAATCGATTATTTCTTCTAGAAATACATTGTGCAATATGTTCAATCATATGATTCATTTAAATACAATGAATTCATGTACCAAGCATTTCAAGCACAAACACAATAATGATTGAGAAATATGTTATGTCATTTGCTGTGCAAGAAACCATAAAACATTTCTTTTGTTCATCATCAAAAACATATATGTGAGATGGGTTCTGCTAGACATAGCTCCCACTATCAACAATCTCTCCTTTTTTTAATTATGCACAAGAAGAAATATGTTTTCCAGATACTCTCCCCCTTTGGTCATTAGCAAAAAATGGCAGAACAAGTAACATGGAAATAAAGTGCTAAAAGAAACATTAAGATAAATCCTTACAAACTATTAAAGATTGTGATGCTTCCCCTATCATTTAGAGATCTAGCACTATACCAGATTGAGCATTATAAGATTGATTACAGAGTGTGAATTAGAGCTCAGTTGATCAATTTGAAACAGTATAATAGTATATAACATATCAGATTATGTATATTGAGTTCAAATGAGTATAACATATGATATCATGTGCAATTTCTAATACTCAAGATGATGTATGCAATTTAGATAAAGCATAGTGTCGCAACCGGAAAAAATCGCGACGGGACGACGATCCAAAAAAAGAACTTAATTTGAAAAAAAGAGTTTGGAGTCGCCACCATAGTTTATTCTGGAAAACTACGGAAAAACCGTAAAATGATAAGGCAAGGTCTACAAAACCAAATTCTGGTTTCGGAAGTCGGTTACGTGTGGGGAAGGTGTTAGCACCCCCACAACGCCTGCCCTAAGGCAGTACCTTTAACTAAATGCGCGAATTTGATGTGGTTTGCAAAATGTTTAATTTCCCCTAAAAAATAAAACTATGAAGAAAACAAAATATTTTTTTGTGTTTTTTTTTTGTGCCCGACAAGGATTGACCTTGCTCCTACGTATTCTCAGTTGGACTGAGAAATCAGGGTTACGTAGTTCTTTAATCGTTTGGAAAATTTGTTTGAGGAATTTGTCTTGAAAAGTTGATTAGAAATTTGTTTGAATTTTTTTTGGATTTTTGGAAAGTGAACCTGACAAGGACTAGCCTTGCTCCTACGTATCTCCACTTTGGATGAAGAATCAAGGATTCAAATGAGTATAACATATGTTATCATGTGCAATTTCTAATACTCAAGATGATGTATGCAATTTAGATAAAGCATAGAGTATTATAGCAGTTCAAATGTATGATATCAGTTAATGCAGCAACAAAATATATGAAAAATGTTTTAAGAATATCTACAATAGAAGTGTTATTTCATAATGAAGCATATAAAATGAGTTTCAAAACAATTTTGATCAATATGCAACATATGACATGTATGATATGCTAAACATATATATAAGAACAGTTAAAACATGTTAAGCAACTCAAAACATCATTTATAGATATGTTAAACCATTTTCTAACACTTAATCGATTACATTATTTATGTAATAGATTAAAATAATTGTAGTACGAATTATTTAACATATTTTGAATCCATTTAATACGTTAAATTGCGTAGAGATAGTCAAATGTATATCTTTGATCATTTAACCTGTGAAGATCATATTATAACCTGCAAATACTGGGTGTAGTGAGGGTTAGTGGGATTGACTAGGTGATATTAGAAGTGGTGCGAATACTCAGTTGTAATCTTGTTGAAGATTATAGTGGACACTCTAAAAGGTCTTAAAGGAGAACTGGACGTAACTTAGTGGAGTGAACCAATATAAAATAACTGCATGCATATTACTTCAGTCCTACTAAACGTTTTCCGTACAAACTTTGTACTTGCTTATTATCTTTACTGTTTATAAGAGCTTTTTGTCATCAAACATTATTTTTATTAAGAGCTATATTTCTCAAAACACTACAGCAGATTTAACTACGCGATTGAAAAATAATTATTTCAGAACTTGTAGTTTGAACATAACTTTCTAACTCAAAGTCTTTGACAATTTAAATAAATCATTTAATCTTTGACAAGGTTGTTAAACTACCTTTTTGGCAAAAAATTTTCCTATAACTGTTAGCATTTATTTTAATTATAGAATAAATATTATAGCATTTTAAGTTTCTATTTTTAGGCACATAAAGTAGTCCATTAAGCCCATTATATTTATCCTTTTTAATTGCATAGAGGTTATGGAGCATTTATTATATTGTTTAAAGGTAAAGCCTAGCCCATTATTTTTAAACCTGTGATGGCCAGACTTTATATAAAAGGGAATGGGTTACTCTCAGTTTTGATCACTAAGCCTACTCCTCTATTCAGAAAAACACACCATCGAGTTTTGAGTGAGTTAAGGTTTAGAAAAACAAAGTTGTCTCTGTGTTGGGATTACAAAATTGCAATGGCAGGAGGTACGCACATTATTGCACATTATTCTTTCATTTTTGCTTCCGTTGTTCTTGATCTGAATGTGTTACTATGATGTTAATATAACATGTTTAGATCAATTTTACTCTGCTATATTTTTATCATTTGGTCTATTTATTTTCATCATTTGTTATTAGAGCCAGTTCATTCCTCTGCCTTGCATGTTTTCGTTGATTTGGATTTTTGATTAATGGGCTTTATTATTTTGATGCTTTTAATTCAAATAAAATTCCCAAATTAACGTCAGACCTGATTACAATTTTTTTTTTGTAATCCTAAATGGAGCTTTTATATTTAAAAGCGAAAATAAAATTGAAACTTGAATAAGAGGATCCATCTAAAGTCGATGAACATCTGTCTGTTCATGTTTTTCTTTCTCTCATGTTTCAGGATTTTGAAAAAATCCTTTTGCTTTTCTTCATCTCTTTAATATAAAGAGGGAACTCTGTTTCTGCGTTTCAGTTTTTGGGTCAATTCATGACTTGTTACAATATTGTTATTTTTCAACCCTGCGTTTCTCCCATCATCTTTCCCTTTCAGGAAATTTGCAGGCTTGGTAAAATGCAATTAATCTTGAACGTGATATATGTATGTTTAATTGTTTTTGTATTAATAATTATGTATAATTTTTTGGCATTATTTGTATGTGTATATATTTGTTGTTATATGTGCAAATAAAATATGCATTATTATTAATATATTTGCATATTAAGAATTTTATGTAAATATTTATATATTATTAATGTTTAGTAGTAATATAGTTTTAATAGATTAAAGAGTAGCCACAACATCTTTAATCAATTAAAATTGTATACAAACTTTTGCTACATGAGAAACATTAGTTGTAAATAATTATATTTAATATGATAAAATCTACCCACAGGAATTTTTTCATATTTATATGACTAATTAGGATAAAATATTAAATTATATTTCGTAATTTACCCACAAGAATTAAGCAAAGGAACATAATTTGATAATTTTATCATTAAGATAATGAGTTTAATTGAGTAAGACTTTAGCCCACATGCAAGTTTTATGTTTATAGACTCATTGGTAAAGACATGCTTTGCATTGGTGAAACATGACATATAATTTGATAATTTTATCATTAAGATAATGAGTTTAATTGAGTAAGACTTTAGCCCACAGGCAAGTTTTATGTTAATAAACTCATTGGTAAAGACATGTTTTGCATTGGTAAAACATGACATTTATTTTAGTCTCAAATTATACATTAAGCATGTAATTTTGAATTTGCAGTTTCTCAATCAGTGAATTTTTCTGATATCAAGTGTGGTATTCCCGAGTTGAAAGGAGATAATTATAAGGTTTGGAAGGAAAGAGTTCTTCTTCATTTAGGTTGGATGGACATTGACTATGCTATTAGAAAACCAGAACCAACGGGTATTAATGAGACTAGCACTCAAGATGACATTGATCTTTATAAAAAATGGGAGAGGTCAAATCGTCTCTCCATTACATTCATAAAAACCAATATTTTCGCTGGGATCCGGGGTTCAGTTGACCAGTATGAGAATGTCAAAGATTTACTAAGGGTTGTTAATGAGTAGTTTACGACATCCAATAAATCTCTTGCCAGCACCCTTATAATGCAGTTTTCATCCTTAAAGCTCACTGGAATTAAGGGAGTGCGTGATCATATCATGCGCATTAGGGACATTGTGGCTCAACTGAAAGCTTTGGAAGTTACCATGTTTGATTCTTTCCTAGTACACTATATTTTGTGCACTTTGCCTCACCATTATGCCCCGTTCAAAATCTCTTACAACACACATAAAGATAAATGGTCTATTAATGAATTATTGACTATGTGTGTTCAAGAAGAAGAAAGGCTATTGATAGAAGAAGGGGAGAGGGTGAACTTGACTACTTCTTTTGAGAATAAGAAGAACCAAGTTAATGTGAAGGGAAAGATTCCTGCTAAGCCAGTTATTAAGAAGGAGTTTAGCTGTTTCTTTTGTAAAAAGAAAGGACACATGAAGAAAGACTGCTTAAAATTTAAGAATTGGCTTGATAAGAAAGGTACTCCATTTGCTTTTGTCTGTTATGAATCTAATTTGACTAGTTTTAATCATAACACATTGTGGATTGATTCTGGTTCTACAATCCATGTTTCTAATACCTTACAGGGTATGCAAAACCTAAGGAGGCCAGTGGGAAGTGAGTAATATATCTACTCAGTGAGTAAGATGAGTTCACATGTGGAGGCCACTAGAACATGCAGTTTAGTTTTAAGTAGTGGTTTTGTTTTGAATTTGGAAAAAACATTTTATGTTCCTTGTTTTTCTAAGAATTTGATTTATGTTTCATAACTTATACCTTTGGATTTTTCATTTAATTTTACAGATTCTGGTTTTACCTTAATAAATAAATCTAAAGTTGTTGGTTTTGGTAAATTATGCGATGGTCTTTATTCCATTGTTTTGCAAAACAATATTGCTTATGATTCTATGCACGTTACTACCGGGTTAAAAAGATGTGTTATGAATGAGAATTATTCTGTTTTATGGCACCGTAGATTGTGACACGTCTCCATTGAGAGAATTAAGCAATTAGTCAATGAAGGAGTACTTAGTACTTTGGATTTTACTGATTTTGAGACTTGCGTGGATTGAATAAAGGGTAAGCAAACTAACAAGTCTAAAAGAGGTGCTAAGAAAAGTTCAAGTTTACTAGAAATTATTCATACAGATATTTGTTGTCCGGATATGGACGCCAATAGTCCGAAATACTTCATCACCTTTATAGATGACTACTCACGTTATATGTATCTCTACTTACTTCGTTCTAAGGATGAAGCTTTGGATGCCTTTAAAATTTTAAGGTTGAAGTGGAGATACAATGCGGAAAGCAAATCAAGATTGTGAGATCAGATAGAGGTGGAGAGTATTATGGTAGATACACGAATAATGGACATGGTGAGAAGTATGAGGAGTAATTCAAAACTTCCTCAATTATTGTGGACTGAAGCACTAAAGACGGTTGTGTATATATTAAACCGAGTCCCAACCAAGGTCATCTTAAAGACACCGTTTGAGTTATTCAAAGGTTAGAAACCAAGTTTGCGACATATACGCGTTTCGGGATGTCCATCTGAAGTGAGAATTTATAATCCACAAGATAAGAAACTAGACCCAAAGACTATTAGTGGGTATTTCATTGGATATGTTGAAAAGTCTAAGGGATATAAATTCTATTGTCCATCACATAACACTAGGATTGTGGAGTCAAGAAATGCAAAATTTCTTGAGAATGACTTAGTTAGTGGGAGTGATCAGTTTCCAAACATTGGGAATGAAAGGGATCACTATGAAGCTCAACCCTCTAGCTTAAGTGATAGATTGGTTGTCATTCACACCCCTCAAACACAAATGGGTGTTAGACAAACAATAATTGAAGCTTCACAACTTGTTGAAAATGACCTTACAGATCAAGTTGCTAATGAGGAACAACAAGATGATTTTGAACAACCTACTAAACAGTTGCTTGAGCAACAAGTTCCTCAGGAAAATGATGAGGCAACATTGAGAAGATCTACTAGAGTTAAAAGGCCAACAATTCCTAGTGACTATATAGTGTATTTGTAAGAAGTTGACTACAATATTGAAGCTGCAAATGATCCTGAAACGTTTTCACAAGCCACGAGTTCTAAAGAATCAAACCTATGACATTAGTAGCTCATTTTGATTTTGAGTTACATCAAATGGATGTGAAAACAACATTCCTTAATGGTCATCTGGAAGAAGAGGTTTACATGAAACAACCTAAGGATTCTCTTTTAAAGACAATGAGCATTTACTTTGCAAGCTTAATAAATTCATCTATGGATTAAAACAAGCCTCCCGCCAATGGTATCTAAAATTTTATGATGTTATTACTTCATTCGGTTTTGAAGAAACTGCCATGGATCAATGTATATACCAAAAGGTTAGTGGGAGTAAGATTTGTTTCCTTGTATTATACGTGGATGATATTTTGCTTGCAGGCAACGATAAGGGTTTGCTATATGAAGTGAAACAATTTTTCTCAAAGAGCTTTGACATGAAAGATATGGGAGAGGCATCTTATGTCATTAACATTAAGATCCATAGGGAAAGATCTCGAGGCATTTTGGGTTTTGTCTCAAGAGACCTATATCAATAAAGTTTTAGAGAGGTTTAACATGAAGAATTGTTCACCAAGTGTAGCTCCCATCATTAAGGGTGATAAACTCAATTTGATTCAATGTCCGAAAAATGATTTTGAGCGGGAACACATGAAGAATATTCCATATGCTTCAGCTATTGGAAGTCTTATGTATGCACAGGTTTGCACTAGACCTGACATTACATATGTTGTTGGAATTTTGGGAAGATATCAAAGTAATTCAGGTGTTGACCACTGGAAAGCTGCAAAGAAGGTAATTAGATATCTTCAAGAAGGTAATTCATATCTTGTTTTGAGACTACCTCGCATGGTGTATGGTTGAAGAGTTTCATTTATGGGCTTAGAGTTGTGGACTTTATTTCTAGGCCATTAAGGTTGTACTGTGACAACTCTGTTGCGGTGTTTATGGCTAAGAATAATAAAAGTGGATGTCGAAGTAAGCACATTGACATCAAATACTTAGCCATCAGAGAACGTGTTAAGGAAAAGAAAATGGTCATTAAATACATAAGCACTGAGTTGTGATTGTTGATCCTCAACTAAAGGCATGCCACTAAAGAATTTTAAGGATCATGTAGTGCAAATGGGACTTGGTTCCATGATGTAATTTCATTATCAGTACATTTGGTATTTTTCAATGAAACTCTTATTCAGTTTGATGTTTTTCTCATATGGTTTTGTGCACATTTATTTTGAGAAGATATCATTTAGTTTTGATCTAACATAAACATATGGTTTATGCATTAAGTTGAGAGCTAATGTTGAGAGAAATATATATTGTGGTACATGGAAGATAACACTCACTATCAGAGGACCTATCGCCATGACTCATATATATTATGTCACTTGTTGTGGTTAATAATTGGATAATGGACCAAGTGGGAGAATGTTAGCATTTATTTTAATTATAGAATAAATATTATAACATTTTAAGTTTCTATTTTTAGGAACATAAAGTGGTCCATTAAGCCAATTATATTTATCCTTTTTAATCGCATAGAGGTTACGGAGCAGTTATTATATTGTTTAAAGGTAAAGCCCAGCCCATTATTTTTAAACCTGTGATGGCCAGACTTTATATAAAAGGGAATGAGTTACTCTTAGTTTTGATCACTAAGCCTACTCCTCTATTCAGAAAAACACACCATCGAGTTTTGAGTGAGTTGAGGTTTAGAAAAACAAAGTTGTCTCTGTGTTGGGATTACAAAATTGCAATGGCAGGAGGTACGCACATTATTGCACATTATTCTTTCATTTTTGCTTCCAATGTTCTTGATCTGAATGTGTTACTATGATGTTAATATAACATGTTTAGATCAATTTTACTCTGCTATATGTTTATCATTTGGTCTATTTATTTTCATCAATAACATTATTCAACCCCCCTTCTAGTGTTTTCCAAGTATTTTCCAACTATTTCAGGGACCATTGTACTCGTCTTAGCTCTGATACCACTTGCTAAATATAGTGAAAACTATGTATGGGTTTAATCTCTTTTATGTTGAATATAAACATAGGGTACTGATGAAGGTTGAAAAACAGTTATTTTCATATGTCATTTTAGACCAAATTACACCCTTTACAACTTGGAATGAGCTTAGAATCAAGCAAAACTCAATAAATGAGTCTGTAGAGAGTCAAAAGTTGTTTTTAGCGATATTATGCTTGTTTTGCATTGTTTTGTAGCATTTATGAGAAAATGAAGAATGAAGTTTAAGATAAAGGTCGTAGACTCAAGAAAAGAGAAGAAAATTGAAGATTTGAAGAGTCGACGCACCGCCCGGCGACAAATTCCACTGCTGGGCGGTCCAGGGCGAGGAGTAGGCACCTGGCGTTGGCGCTGGGCAGATTTGCGATTTGAGGGAAACCGCCGGGCGGTAGACCCCTACCACCGGGCGGTAGTGCGATTTGTGGGAAACCGTCGGGCGCCACACTTAAACCGCCAGGCGGTTGTCTGCTGGGCTTGGGCCTGTTTTCTGTTGCACTCCTCACCTATATATTGCCCTATTGCGAGTTTAGATGCATTCTTTTGACAGAAGGGGGCGGCCAGACCTAATTTCACTCTCTGGAGAGGATCTCTTGGATGCTTAGGCTCATTTTCATCTTTTCTAGGGTTTGTTGTTCCATTTTTCATCCATTTTTCATCTAGTTTCACCATAAAAATGGTGAATTAAACCCTATTGTTGTTGGGGGAAACAATGTAATCTTTTGATACTCTCTTTTATTGAAACTCTTGATTATTTATATGTTTTCCATATGTTTTGATTGTTAATTGTTGGGTTCTCATCTGTGCTTAATGCTTTTATTGTTTAACTCATTTGATAACTGATGTTTGTCTTTATTGATACGGGGACGTACAGTAATGTCATGAACTGGTGAGTAATTCCTTGATTTTGCATTACCACCTAGGGATAGGGGTAGGACGATCAATTGCGTTTAACTTCTG
>NW_014542367.1:791701-793170 GCF_000741045.1 Vigna radiata var. radiata | reverse complement strand
GATACTTGGACTTACCATTTATTATTACTTGATACGATTTGGTACGCTTGTCAATCCGTTAACAAGTACTCTATTTATAATAGAAGAAATATGGGTTAAGCCTAAAATATAAATAAAAAATAATAGCAAACTAACTAAAAATAAGATAAAGATAATACATTTAACATTGATCTTTTGTTTGATTAAAGCATTGAGGATTATTTGTGTGCATGTAGTTCTACATAAATCATAAGACTTCATTTAATAAGTTTAGCTTCAACACTTTCATCTTTAAGATCAATATGAATATTTGGTGGTAAAATGATTGTCCATAAAAGTTATCAATGTTCAAATGTATCATTGAAAAGGAAACTTTGCAAGCTATACCTGTTAGAACTAAATTCAAATATGACTAATCTTATATAAGTGATCTTCCCACATTTCTATATTGAGAATAAAATTTGATCATTTATGATTTAAACAATTTTTTATAACAATATTTGGTTATTTAAAATAATCTTTGATCTACACGTTTGCAATCTTAGAAGAAACTTTGATAGTTGTAATTAATTAGATTTGATTTAATCATATATTAATCATAATAATAATTAGCGAGCAAGTTAAAAAACTTATTTTAACATGTTTTCATATTCAAAGCTCATTTTACCTTGTTGGAACAAATCATAGTTAAAACAACATATTAAAAAACAATAATCAACCAATAAAACCAAACTTAAATACTTAATGAGTGCATAAAATTGCACTCGTCAAGGCCATCACCAACACTCAATATTTTCCTAGCCTATGCACATAATGCCACCATCCAAATCCAAATAGCATAATAAAAACAATTAATAAGAATATAATAATAATACTAGTTGATCATGATATTCCACTGTATTTGTATATTGTTACCTTTAAAGCATAAGGGATATTACATTGCTTAGTGTTATAACGAATGTAATATACATTCTTTTTTGCCCCTTTTTCATCTACCTTGACATGGTAGTGTAAATCATTGTAATATTTGCACATTTTACATAAGTGGCATTTACATCAGTTTTTTAACTATTGTATTAGCTTATAAACAATGAATGTCAAATGTAGTTTTATCATCAGTTATATAATGATTTATCATTCGTTTATTTTCTAAACGGATCTTGAACTAAGCAATTACATGTCAATTAATTTTTTATGGCTCTCACTCATTCTAAGTGTACATACTTCACTCATTTTGAGCTTATATAACTAAAGTTTTATTCTTTTACCTCTCGAAATAAACAGAAAAGGTAAATAGGTATGAATTAACCAAATAAGCGTCAATTAATTCATTTAGTATTTAGTTTCTTACTTGTTTCAAATATATAGGAGTGAAATTTTATTTATACCTCACTCGTTCGAAGCATATACACGTAATGTTTTATTTATATTTTTTATATTCCAAGAATATATATATATATATATATATATATATATATATATATATATAT
>NW_014542367.1:747169-786831 GCF_000741045.1 Vigna radiata var. radiata | reverse complement strand
AAGTTAATTAGATTAAAAATCTATTTATCCATTAATGATCAGATTAAACCTTTAATGCTTAACCTAATATAGTAATAAATCAGATAAATATAAATCTTATCAATAATTTAAAGGGGTTTAAATTAGTTAAATATAATTTCTAAAAAATACATTAACATTTCAAATTTTCAATTAGTATATAGTTATCTTAGTATTTTATGGGTAACAAACTAATATTGCCAAATGTTAATACACTAGTTTACTCTGTACGTGAAAATGAACTAGATTAGTCATGGCAATGGAACAACTAATACTCAAAGAATCAATATGATAAAAATTGCTATGGTATCCGATACTCAGAAAGAGTCACTTGGATACATATATTGCTTGGCCGTTTCTTGATAATTAACCAATATCACTAACAAGGCATTGCTTACCCCATTGATTTGACTAGAGAAGTATATATAAACAGAGGGAAAAGATAATGGTATTGCATCCTTCTTATAGCTTCATAACAAATATATTGTAAATAATTGATAATGTAAAATATATTTCTACACCAAATTATTATCACTAAATTACAAAAGAAAACATTGTGACCCTATATTTCCTGCGTGAGTTCTAAAACATATGCAAGATCTTAAAAATGTATATCTAATACTATCTCTATATAATGTTCCAAACCTGGACAAACAGTGACACATTTTTATGCGTATTTTCTAACACAATAGCAAGGTTTTCTGCAGAGTTTAGTATAAAACAACATTAATTTTTTTTCTGCAGCATTTTTATGTTAAAACAGTGGAGATTTTTGATGCAGTAACAACAATCAAATCAGTCTAATACTGCAAGATTTCATAATGCTATAACAACAAAACAATAAGCAATTTTATACTGATTTCANCAAACAACAAACAGTTTTAATGCACAAATTAGCCTAAAGNCAATGCAGTACAACAAGCATTTTCATGCCAATAATTAATAGTTTACTTAGTGTCATACAAAGGACTTTGGTGCAGAATTTAACAGTCAAACAACAACGCTTTTGGTGCAAAATTTTAATCAAANAGCCCATATTTTTCTTCAATACTTTNAACCAAACCACAAATATTATAATTCATCATGCATTTTATAAAACAAATTTCAATTACTACTGATCATAGATTCAACCAATTGGTGATGTTATTTACATGTATATATCTCATTCTTCATCTATACAACTCATACTCAACATCTCCATACTAATTCAGACCAGGTAAACACACAAAAAATACCATGGTTCCACAATCAACAACTAATATCATAATTCATCCAACATTCACAAATTTTACAGAGTTATTTCACACAGAACAACATTCAATTATCATTCTAATAGAGTATAAATTTTCCCTTCAAAGCTAAATCATCATCGAATCATAATTTACCACTTTAACTTCATTCTAACACACATACAGATTCATTCTATCCTTGACCGAATCAGAACAGATACCATAATTAATTTGTATAACTTATATATAAATTAACTCAATCACCAACGTCCTGACAATACCACTCACATACCAATTAATATATTGAACGAAAATCATGAGACAATAACACAATATAATTTTTTGCTAGTCTATTAAGACTTTGTCTTTGAAAACTCCTACCACTTAAAGGGAACAAATGGGATTAAACAATGGAAAATTTAGCCTGCATGTAAACATCTACATTTTTTGTTGTTAATGAAACATTATTTCAAGAGAAAGTCTATGAGCTAGCCTATGCATGTGAACATCTTCAACCTAAAAGCAACTTTAAACACAGGGAAAGTGAAATATTCATAGAAAGAGTTTGGAAGTTGGAAGGGGAAAATGGGTAACCACATCCATTGCACGATACAGAGTACAAACAAAGGAAGAAACCATTGACAAACCAAAGACCCACATGAACGAAGCGCAATACAATGTGTGAATAAACAATACCTTTGGATAAAAGATGAAAATCGCTGCTGACAAAGTCACCACTGCACCCAACCGACAAAGGAACAACGACGACGGTGAAAAAACGAAACCTTTCGATTTTTCACTTTGGCGGTGGAACGAAAAACGGCGAAAAACGGCGACACACACGACTTCATCCAAAGATAACGGTGGACCCAAGCACGATTTTCACAGTGGTAGACTAAGAGCACTTTGGTGCAGAAGCGAGAGTTTCAAAATGAAGAACGAAACACTGGTGAGAGAGTTTCGTAGGGTTGAAATTCGCTTTGTGAAAGGCGCCAACATGTTTCAGCTTTTTTCTTTCCAAAAACGCCCTCCAAATCAAAATTAAAGTTTAAAAAAAAATCAGTTAAAACAACAAATTACACAACAACATGTGTCGTTGTCAAATTGTTGTCAAATTTGTGTTGTTAAACAAACGTTTTCCAAAAAAAATATAGATTGGGTGAGAGATTAAAAAGAGGGGTTAGGGTTTTTGAAGATGGATAATCGGAACTCAGAGTTCAATGTTTTCAGTTCCGGCGTCGAGAGCGGTTGCACCACCGGCAACAAAAGCTCGTCAGAAGCCTGCAATACTGCGACTGTCGTCACCACCGGAATCTTGTCAATGGTGATCGACACTGCCTGAGGAAGATCGTACGCTGTGTCTGGTTCGTTGAACGCAACAACGAAGGAGTACTCCTCTTCCTCGTCGTAGATGACGTCCGCGATTACCGTCATTGTCCTGACCGACAACATGGTTGCTCTAATTTGGCCTTGTTTTTACTATGAGCACATGATCAACTTTTAAACTTCTTGCTGAATCATACCCTTTTCATACAAACAAAAAGTTGTTGACCATGTTCGACCATGAGAGTCAGTCCGTTGCTTGGATGGCTCAGAGTGCTAGGGAGAAAGGTACTAAAGTGTGCAGTGCTTGGTTTAAATGCCAACACTCCAACTCTGTTCCACTGATTTGAGAAAACAGATTTCCAACAAAAAGAAAAGGAAGAAGGATTCGACTACCGGTCTTTTTGTGTTTGCAGTTCAGTTTAGAGTGACTAGGGCTAAGCATTCATCATACCAGAAAGTGAATTTTTTTTTTCTTTAGCAATGATTTTATTCTGAGAAATCGTACATTAACTCTGAGCAGATAGAACTTACTCTCAAGCTTTCTCCGGTCAAAATGCAGAGGAAAAGATGGTTGGGGAGAATGCCCAGAATAGAATTATGGAATATAGGGTTCAAGAGAATCCCTTTGTTGTTTGTCTGGCAGAGGGTGAGAAGGGTCTGGTGAGGTTTGGGGACTTGCAACACACAATGAGATGAGTGAGGACTGGAAAGAGACTATTGATGAAGAAGATGCAGATGGCTATGGGTGAAATTAAAGGCCACGTAATTAATTTCTTTTGTGTCAATTTTAATTTTACACACAAATTAATCTAATTTTTTGCCATGCAATATAACACTGACAAGTCATTAACCTTAGTCTAGCAGAACATCTCTAACGTTAAAATTTTTGTCGGTGTTAGTCAAAAGGATTTAACTTAATTAGTTTTTTTCAAAAAATGGGACGAAGTATTACTTTTTAATAAAGGTAGGACGATTTTGAACAAAACTCCTCTTTTAAAATATCAAAATAAATATTAAGTCTTTGGAAAATTTTTATAATTTCTTTATATTTTTGTACATATATTATTAAAGTCAATAACTTTATTAATATTTTTCATATTTTTTATCTATCTATTTCTTGTGTATTATCAAAATTTATAATTTTTTATTTAATAGTTTTATATTATTAAACGAGATGTTATAATAAAAATATTACAATATACTTTACAAGAAATTTGATATTTAATTATAATAAAAAAATAAGAAAGATTATTATGTTAAAATTAGTTTATACAAAATTAATTTAGATTTTTTTATTAAATTTTCGAAAATTTTATTTTTATATTACTAAGAAGTTAATCTTCACATATAAAATAATTAACTTTATTTATTTTCTAACTTGAAAAATGTTCACGAGTTTATCTAAACATTAAGTATACGAAAATAAAGTTTGCGAAAATATTACAAGTCATGGTTAAAATGTACTTTAGCGCTTCTAATTTATTGTTAAAATTTAATTAAATTACATTTTAATTTTAATAATGATATAAGAGAAGCTATAAGTGAGACTCTCAAAAAATACAATAAAATATTTGTTTAGGTTTAGGGTAGATGGAGCGAAACAATGACGCTTAGTTGTTCTTTGGAATATAAGTAGTAGCAGAATGAAGAAATACGACGCCTTGAAGAGTTCCCTTTTACTCAACAACGCCACAAACCCTTTCCCATTGGTTGCTTCCTTTGCCTTTTTCGAAAACTAAATTTTCCGTTCTAGGTATTCAGCATTACTTGATTTCTATCTGATATATAGATTGAATGCGTGTTTTTGGGTTCGGGGTATACAATATTACATGATTTTTGTGTTTATGTCAATCTTCTTCTCTTCTGATTCACAAATAAGGGCAAGAAGATTGTCATAAACTCCAAACTTTTATTTCATAAAAATGTTTCCGGTGGAGGAAAATAAATCCAGTGAAAAATCTATTGAAAATAAAAGAAATCTTTCTAATTTTTAGAAGTGGCATGAGGCTTACAAAAGAAAAACTCCTGATAATGCATGGAAGCTTCCACGGTCTGCGACGGTTCTCATTCAAGAGGATCATGCTCATGACCCTTGGATGGTTCTAGTCATTTGTATGCTTCTCAACCGGACTTCTGATACACAGGTATCAATTATTTGCATAATAATTATTTTTATGCATCTGTAATCTAGACTTTTTGCATAGTTTATTTTTCATTTTAGCCCATTGTTATACTCTTGGCTTGAGGTAGGCACCATATATCGAGCTTTTATATCTATCTATTCGAAGGCAGAAAAATGTCTCGTGCTTTTTTATTTGAAGATGTTATATTGTATCAATTTCATTCATCTCTTTATTTGCAATAGAAGACAAGGTAAAAATAGGGTCTATAGTTGTTGTTATTGCCTTTCTGAAATGTTTTTATGTGGGGTTACTATTGCATCTTTTGAAATGAAATCTTAGACGTTAATGTTTATCCTTTTGGGACTCAGGGAATTATGTTTCATTTTTTGTATGAAAAATAAGAATCAATTTGGTTAAGTAATCAAAATCTCATAAGTGGCAATGTCAAAGAGGACCTCTTATCCACTTTATATTACATAATATCTTGATTGTGTCAAATTTTAGAATGATTATACCAATGCATCATGTGTAATTTGTATTGGTGATTTGATCTGTGTGTGTTTTACTGTTGTTGATGATACTTCTGGCTCTTTTGTAATGCAGATCTCATGTAAAATCTATCAAACATGAATAGGAAATAACTTGGGATCATGGAATAAAATTTTTAATTTTTCTGTTTTTTCTGTCTTTTCTTTTGGTATTAGTTAGAAGACTTTTTATTTGACAGCTAACTATGCACGTCACTGCAACTAAACTAATGAAATTCAGTTTCTTTTTGGATGAAGATATTTTTCATGTTAATATGTAGACATGTCATTCTAATCCTAAGCTCCAGAGCTAGCCTTGGCCTCTTCTAAAGCTAGACCCTAATTTTTTAATCCACACGTTAGGGGCTTTTCCAAAGCCCCTGACCCTGGAGCCCCATGAAGTGGGTTAAGATAGGAGTAGGGCTGGGTTATCTCCACTGGCTCCAGATGAAAAAATCCCATGCCTGATTTTGACTCAACTACTTGTTCTTCTTCTCCTCTTTGCACTTCTCTTTTTCTTTGTCGTCTTCCCTTTGAATCCCACCGACAACCTCATCACCGCCGGCACGACTCCTCCGTCGATCTCTTCCGATTTCTTCCTCTTCGATGCTATTCAGCAGATTGAGTTACCACAGTCTATTCACGATTCATCGTCCTCTCATTCAACAACCACTCCTCAACACCTGTTTGCTGCAGGTAACTCATCTTTTCTCTCTTACCAAATTAAAGTTTTAAATTTTAATTTTCGCTTTTCTCCAAGCAAAAAGGTGCATGCATTTGTCTTTTTTCTTTTGTTAATTCCCAGCATGTTTATTGTTCCTGGTTGATTGCTTAGTACTGTTCAAAACTTTACGGAGTGTTTTGGAACTGTTTTTCTTTTTCTTTGGTTTTTGGTTTGTGTTATGAGGTTGGATTTTAGAATCCTGTAACCAAGGTAAAATGTAGATATGTATTTCTTTTTCTTTGTTTATAAAAAAGAAGTTTACATGAACTGGGTGATTCTCGGATCCAGCAAGATCATATCTTTACCGAAAATCGAATTCTTTTATTATCAACTAAACCAATTTTGTTTACTAATTTGTGTGTGTGAGAGCGTATGATTTTGCCCTTAAATTGGACCGTGTTGCATCGTTTAACTGGAAGTTTATATTAAATACTCTGTTATATCATTATAAACCTGTAAATTCTAATATGAACTTGGTTTTAAGATACTGGCTTTAATTGTAACTTGGTTTTTGACTTTTAAGATACAGGTATGGTCCATTTCTTCTCTTTACAGAATGATCCCGAACTTTAGATTTTGGTTACTGTAGTTGGGCTATTAGTTGGCTTTCTGAGTCATTTCTCTTATTCATATTTTGTTCTTAATAGGTTCGTGAAAGTTTGTCATTAACAATTATTTGAACATATTTGTGATCTATTGACAATGGAACTTTGACGTCATGGTGATGAAACTATATATATTCTTCTGTGCTTATAATGCTTTGTGTAAGTTTGTTTTTCCTAGTTATAATTGAATCCATTTAATTTAATAACAGTACATATTTTCTGGAAAAGAGAATCTCTGTTGTTTAATTCCTTGTGAATGCAAATATATGCTAGTTGATTAACGTGGATGGCAATGGCCAGATGTGATTACTGTGTATCTGAAAATTTATTCTTGTTCAAATTCTCTTCATTCCTTTAAATATTTAAAGAAAAATGTCATAAAAAGAAAACATTTTCTTAATCTGTATTCATGGCTAAGGTCCAAATTATTCACTTTTGTTTAGAAGTAGTATATTAAAGGATTATATCATAATGGATTAGTTTTGCCTGAAGAGAAATCTATACCCTGAAATATGTAAATGGATCATGTTGAGGTCATAACCTATTAGATAATGAAAAACCATAATATTTGAGCGCCCTGTAAGATTAATGGTCTCTTTCCTTACATATATTCATTGCTATCATTGTGTGACCTTGTAAACTTTTGTAGAGACATGAGTGGCAACAATCTTGGCGGCAGCATACCATACCAGCGATTGTATGTTTCAATTGACATGGGGTTGTTCTCTTCCGTGTATTTTATTTATGATATGATTTATAACGTTCTTAGTTCTGTGTGCAGAAATCTTGCTTATAATAATATCACAGGGAATGTTCCTTACTCTATTTCAAACTTGAACGCTCTTACAGACCTGTGTGTAATTTTTTTGTTGTAAATTTATCATAGTTGTACTGCATTGACCACCACTACAAACACCTGGAATAATATGTACAAAATTATGCTTCTTAATCGTAATAAATCTTTATCTATAATAATATTACATATTTATGTAATTACTACTAACTATTCTACTGATTTTTAAGATATTTATTACGAATGTCAATAAAATTCATATATATATATATATATATATATATATATATATATATATATATATATATATATATATATATTTCATTATGTAATTTGATATTTTAGTCAAACTGAAATCTTAAAACTCTTTTATCATTTGTTGTAATTTAATGTAAACTTTTTTTTCTTAATTTAATTAAAAAGAAACCTATTTTTGTAAAGAGAAATAGGAGTTTCTTTAAATTGTTCCTATTAGAATATTGAACTAGGAAGTTTCTTTCCGCATCCCATGTTTTGGACATGCACCTCAGTTTTGATGATACCAAACTTAACCATGTGGTAATAGTTTTAGGAAGTCTGGAGTTACGGGTGGGTAAACAAAATTGAATTGTAGTGTATTACTAAAACCTGTATTGAACTAAAAACTAATTTGTTTAAATTTTATAGTTTAGACAAATTGAATTGAATTATTTTTTGTTCTATTAAACTGTACTAAACTATACTAATTGTACTAGTTTTTAAAATGAACAGTATTAACAATACATGTTATTTTAATTAAAATTTATTTTATTTTATTCATAAGTGTCTTACAAATTAACTTTTTAATTATTTGATATTATTATTTTCTATTTTATTAATATTTCTATAATAATATGTTTTTTAGTGGAGAAATCATTGATTAATAATTAAAATAATATTATAAATGCTAGGATGAGATATATTATATTTGTAAAACTATGAAACAAATTAACTAAAAAATTACTATCAATTAAACTATAAAAAAATGTTTCCAAAACAGATGCGAGATGTTTTTTTTTTCTATTTTCAGATACAAAAAATTCAAACCTTAAATGAAATAATCATCAAAATTGCACAATTAGTCATAAAAAAATATTTTTAGAAAAAAAATAAATTTTAACATATTTAAGACATATATTGTTATTTGTTTTTATTTATTTGCAAATGAAATATTTTATTTATAATTTACAATATAATTATTTAATAACATGTTAAAGAAAATAATATATTTAAAGTATTATTTTTTTATATAGTCTTTTTCCTTTTATGATTTCTATTACTTAATCATTTAATAAAATTAAATTTTAAAAAAATATATTTTACTTTTATTACTTAAAATAATATTATTTAAAAAGTAATATATGTTTATTTATAAAAAAAAAATATAAAAATTTGTGATAAAAAAATTTTGTCTTAAAAAATTAATTATTATTTTTTTATGTGAACAGTTTTTTTTATTAATATTTTATTATTAAATAATGTTTTCTTAGCAAGACGAACCAGTTGAACGGGAATTAGAGAAGAGAAAAAAGTAGATACAGTTCTTACAGTTAACTGAATTGAAACTGTTATAAGTTTAGTTTTTAAAAACTGAACCATAAAATAGTATACTGAACTTTTAGTAAAAGTGGATCAGTTTTTTTAGAATAATATAGTACAGTACAAATCACTTATTTTTTCCCAGCCCTACCTGGAGTAATAGTTCTAGGAAGCCAAAATACTTAGTGTTGTTATTGTGCTTTGGTAGTGGTGTAATTATGGTGATTGTTTGTTGGTGGTTAATGTTTTCTGGTTTCCTGTTCTTGGTGGTGATTAGTGGTGAGAGTGGGTAGTGATGTACATGTGAGTTTTGGTTAATTTTTTTTTTTTTTACTTACGGAAATGCAGCATGGAAACGTTTCAATTTATAGAATCTAGAAGATTTTATTTTTATTTTTACATGTCCCGAATTACAAAGTCCAAAATACAAAACATATTAGGAATTGTATATTCTAAAATACAAAATTTGTATCAACTTGTACAAATTGTTTACAATCTCTTTTACATATTGACGTCGTGGTTCTTTGTCTTTCTTCACTTGAGTATCAATCTCTTCAAGTATTACACAAGAATCAATCTCTCTAAGTATCACATGAGTATCAAATTCTTTAAGTATCATAACTCAATCTCTCTTTAGACTAAGTACTCTTAGTTTGAATAATGATGAGAATAAAACCCCTATTTTCCTCAGGTCATCAAGATTACAAATGAGCATTCTCACCACTCCCGGTATCCTTAGTCAATGAATAACCTTCTGTTACCTAGACTAGATGAGTATTCGAACCACTCGTGATATCCCTGATTAGGGAATAACCTTTCATTACCCTAAATTAGTTGAGTATTCGCACAACTCCTGGTACTAGACAATCTTGGTATCCTCTCATATGTTGCCTAGATTTCCTCATCTCAACTGAGTTCAACAAGTGTTTTAATTCTGTTCAGAATTGCAAGCAATGATTGCTTACAAGTCATTTAGATTATTACTCTCACATAGAGGATATGTGTACAATACAATACAGTCTAAACAATCGCAGGTGTTTCTCTCTTTTCTCCTTTTCTCTTTCCTTACAATAGCAAGCAAATATTACAATGAAGCTTGAGAGTATTGCTTGACTTCTTTTCTTCTCATCAATACTTTTTTTCTTGAGCTCTTTTGTGCTTCTCTTTTGAACGCTTTTCTTAGGATGAATATTTTCGTTGTATGTTATCCTCTTGATTCTTTCTTTGAGTGTTCTTCTATTTAAAGGCTCTTGAAGAAATATCCGTTAGACTGAGCTTTTAGCCTTGATTCTTGTATAGCACTCGTTGGTTAAAGTCAACTTATGAGAGTAAGCTTGCTTTTTCAGTACTTTGCTTGAAGTAGGTTGTACTTTCTTTAAGATACTGCTTCTTAAGAGAAGAACATTTTATGAATATGTCTTTTGTCTATAATGTCTACTTCTGATATTTTGAAGAAAGTGTGTGGATGCGTGTAGAGTATGTTATCTACAAAGAATAAAGTAGATTGTGCATGCAAAAAATATGTCTTATCTCTTATCACTTTTGTTATTTTTGAACGTTAAACATTTAATGTCATTTAATGTTTGCTAAGAACAACACAGTGCTTTTTACATTTTCTACCGTTGAGATAACATTTAATAATTAAGCTTAAAGATACCAAGTGTTGAGTAAGAACTTCATCGTTGGACGAAGTAACAGTTTAACCTCATGGTATCGTCTAGATTGATGTAAACGCCTTTTGTAATATTGCCTTTTTAGAGCAGAAGCATTTATCAAGTAATGTTTTCTTTTGTGTGTTTGGTTCAAACTTTTAGAGTGTTTTTGTCAAAGACATATTTATTCTTTTTTTTCTGAGAGTTCAATCGCATACCCCTTGGGTACAATATAGCTTACGCATTTAACATACTATCTAGGATGCTTTGACTTATCAGTTGTTTAACATTGCGTTAGGTGTTTTGACTTAGGTGTTTTTGTGTTTTGTAAAATCCTAAGTGTTTTCATAAGGCTTTTGTATTGTCCGGGACTTAGCTAAATTCTTATGTTTCTACCTATCCATATTTTCTAGTGGTATTTCTAGATTCTTATTTTGTTTAATATTATTTGATTAAACATTAAAATATGAGAGTGTTTAGACGTATAGAGAATTTTGTCTTAATAATAATTCTTAGGTTATTTATGTGATTTTATTTATATTTTTGCCTAGGGGAAAATGGTCTTTTGTCATTTATTAATTAGGTGCATAAATTAACATAACGGGTGTAAAAAGGAAAAATATGCAAAATAATATATTACATGAATCTTTTAGAAGATTAGGTAGTTGTCATTATAAAAGTTTGTTGAGGAAATATAGACGTATAGACAATTTTGTCTTAATAATAATTCTTAGGGTATTTCTATGCTTTTATTTATATTTTTGCCTAGGGGAAAATGGTCTTTTGCCATTTATTAATTAGGTGTATAAATTAAAATAAGGGGTGTAAAAAGGACAAATATGGAAAATAATATATTACATGAATTTTTTAGAAGATTGGGTAGTTGTCATTTTAAAAGTTTGTTGAGAAAAGATAGAAGATATAATCTCTTACCAATGAAGCATTGATGCCTTAAAGTGATTTTGATGATGATACACTTGAAGACTTGAAGAACCTATATTGTAAATGTTAAAAGCATACATTGTAGAATCATTTTATAGGAATCATTTTTAAAATTGTAAAGCACTTAAAAGTTTCATAACTTAGTGTTTCGTTATGACAATAATCGATTATCACAAAACATGCCAAAACAAAAAAAGGTTGGTCACAGCAATAATCGATTATCATAGGGGATAATTGATTATTAGGGCAAGTGTAATATTGTCCAAGGTTCGGCAATAATCAATTATCACTAAGGATAATCAATTATCACGTTTTCTAAAAACCCATAACGGCATGAAATAATCGATTATCGCTTATGATAATCGATTATCACTTGTAGTTGGGAGTTGTCTTTCTATTTCCTGACCCCTAGCCTATATATACCCACTTGAACTACTTGAGAGCACATATCAGTTCTGAGGAAGTTCTCTAAGTTTAAGTGTGAGCTCAATCAAGTCTTATGAAAAGGAGAAGTTTGTGTTTAGTGTGTATAAGGTCCAAGTGGTTCTCTTCAAATTGATTAAGCTGGTTTCTTTCCATCGTGTGTCTAAGGAAGGTGTATATTGTTCCTAATCTTTGCATTACTTGTATTGTAATCTGAAACTGAATTATAGTGAAAAGGTTAATCACTCTTTATAGTGATTAACGGCTGGACGTATAATCTGTTGATTCGAACCAGGATAAAAAATCCTTTGTGTGTAATTTTCTTTATCCTTATACTTTTTGTTTGCAAACTGTTCGATAAAATTACTGAAAGAAAGTCATAATTTTAAAAGAACCAATTCACCCCTCTCTTCTTGGTTACAAACCGTTTTCATGCTCTTTAAACGTTTCGCTACGCGATACCAATCTCAACAATTGGTATCAGAGCTTGCTTTGATAGATTTTCAAAATTTACAAAAATGGTCGGTCATAACCATGTTTATGGTGAGGGTGCTTCCATCAACAGACCACCACTTTTTAATGGTGATAATTATGCTTTCTAGAAAGTCAAAATGCAAATCTTTATGGGGTCTGTTTACAAAGGCATCAGAGAAGCAGTAGAAAGTGGTCTTTTTATTCGAATGAGAATTGTTGATGGTGTTGAGAAGGAAAAACCTTATTTAAATTAGTCTGCTGACAAAAATAGAAGAGCTCACTTTGATATTAAAGCTCGTAATATAACATCTTCTATTGTTGTTCTTGATGAGTTCTATAGAATTTCAATTTGTAAGACAGCACAAGAAATGTGGGAAGTCCTTAGAGTCACTCATGAAAGTATAGATGACGCGAAATGATCTAGAAAGAACACGTTGATCTAGGACTACAAAATGTTTAGAATGCAACCTAGAGAGGCAATAGCAGACGTGCAAAAGCGTTTCACTCATATCGTCAACCATCTCATAGGATTTGGTAAGGCATTTGATATTGATGAATTGAATGTTAAAATCTTAAAATCCTTGGACAGGTCTTGGCAACCCAAGGTGATTGCTATCTCAGAGTCACAAAATTTATCCTTAGTGTCCATGGCAATACTTTTTGGAAAGCTTCATGAGCATGAGCTTGAGCTCAATAGATTGACTGTGGAAGAAGACCAAAGAAAGAATAAGAAGTCCTTGACACTTAAAACAAAAGTCTCTAAAGGAAAGAGCTCAAAAGTAAATGATGACTCTGATGATGATGAACGTATGAGTCTCATGATCAAGAGGTTTGGTAAGTTCTTGAAAACTAAGGGAAAAGACAAGTTCAAAAGTGAAAAGAAGGAAAATCAGGGATCTTCGTCAAGTTATAAGTGCTATGGATGTGGTGAAAGAGGCCATGTGAAACCGATTGTCCAAACAACAAGAAAAGTGAAGAAACCAAAGAAAATAAATTTCACAACAAGAAGAAGGCTTACATAGCTTGGGATGATAACAACTTAAGTTCAACTAGTTCAAGTGATTCTGATGAACAAGCCAACTTGTGCTTGATGACTAATATTGAAGACACTGCAAGCCAAGTAAGTTGCTCTAGTTCTGAAACTTGTGAAATGGATTTGCAAAAAGCCTTTCTTGAATTGCTAAATGAATCTAAAAAATTGGATGTTGCTCATAAAAATTTGAAAAATGAGTTTAAGGATTTGAAAATATGAGAAGGCATTAGAGGAGGAAGTTATTTTAAGAAATAAAATCTGTAATGTAGAAATGAAAGAGTCTTCAAATGTTGAACATCCTGTTGAGTGTCTATCATGCAAAAGTCATATGTTTAATATTGATATTTTAGAAAATTTTCTTAGGAAGGCTACACAATCTGCATCTTGTATAAATAATAGAGTGAAGAAGAAGTACTTCAAAAATAAGAGCGTGCTTAAAAAGAATAATCAAGTGAGAAGAACATGTAGAGTTTGGGTTGAAAAAGGTATTGTTTTAAAAACCAAACTGCATAGTGTTTCTTGCTTTTACTGTATGAAAATTGGTCACACCTCCAACAAGTGCAACATTAAGCACTATGGTGTACCATGTGGAAAATATGTTTGGATTCCTATTATAAAGTAATCTGCCTCTAACCTCAAAGGACCTAAATGAGTTGTTGGAGACCAAAATTCTATTGTTTTGTTTTGCAAATTAATTTTTCAAAAGGAAAATAAGGCTTTATGGTATCTTGGTAAATTTTAAGAGCTTTAAAATAATCTATGAATTTTAGATATATCTTAGGATTGAAATTTGAGTCCAATTTGTGTTTTTCGTAAATCAGCATGTAATAATCGATTATGGAAAGGTCATAATCGATTACCTCTGGACAAAGAAACATTTTTTTATTCGCCAATAATTGATTATTGCAGGGCATAATCGATTATCTTGAGACTTTTTACGAAATCAGATTTTCATATAGTAATAATCGATTACTTGAAACAATAATCGATTATCCCCTCAACCTTCGAGCTCCCAATCAACCATCAGTCCTGAATTTTAAGTTTAGATGTTCTTATGTTTGAATACTTGTTTTTCTTGTCTTTCTTTTGTTATGGTGTACTTGACTTTGATTTTATGAAATCTAAAATTTTATTATCCTTGGTTTGCATAATTATTTTGTTGAGGGGGAGCATAATTTGAGGGGGAGTCTCTCCTTCTTATGAATTTTTTGTTTATGATAAAAAAAGGGGGAGAAATAATATAAGATGTGTTGTTATTGTTTAAATCTATTAATCTCTTTGTAAGTTTAAGACAATGTAGATAGACAAAAACGCTTTTAACAAAGAGGATTATTTATTATCATCAAAAAGGGGAAGATTGTTACCAATGAAGCATTGATGCCTTGAAGTAATTTTGATGATGAGACACTCTGAGACTTGAAGAACATACATTGTAAATGTTAAAAGCATACATTGTAGAATTCATTGTATAGGAATCAATTTTTCAATTGTAAAGCACTTAGAAGTTTCATAACTCAGTGTTTCATTACGACAATAATTGATTATCACAGGGTATAATCGACTATCACATGCCAAAATAGAAAAGGGTTGGTTGCGACAATACTTGATTATCATAGGGGATAATCGATTATCATTACAAGTTTAATATTGTCCAGGGTTCGGCAATAATCGATTATCACTAAGAATAATCGATTATCACGTTTTATAAAATCCCATAACGGCCTGAGATAATCGATTATCACTGGCAGTTGGGAGTTGTCTTTCTATTTCCTGACCCCTGGCCTATATATACACTATTCCTAAACTTTTAAGAGGACACACCTAAACTACTTGAGAGCACAGTGTTAAGACTCCAACAAGTGTACTGAATCGTATCATGTAATAATAAATGGTAAGACCAAGTATCGTTTCCCTAGAGACTCATAGGCCTAGACTTTCATGTGATTTCTTGATTATTTAAGACTTGAATAACGAAAATTAGGGTTTTATAATGCAAGATAGAAAATAAACATGCAAAAGGTTTTGGATCAATTGACCAAAAGATAACACAGGTGAATGATGTATGAATGAATTATGTTGTTGGGGTTTATGATTTCATCCTATCCACTCTCATATATCTAAGAATTCTACTCCTTCATTAATGTTAATGCCTCTTTCTAATTTACCTAATCCAAATGTCTTGGTGAAAAGAGCCTACTCCTAATTACTAGTTTACAATGTCTTGTCTCCCTGGCAATTGATCATGCATTAAATTCCCACAGAAGCTTAAAGGCAATCGGTCCTCCTATCCCTATGTCTAGGTAATATTGCTCCCGAGAGAGTTTCTCCATGTCTAGATCTACCCATATGTGTCCATAAAGATAAAATCAAAGATCGTGTTATTGAATGAGTTAAACAAAGCATGCATAGAGAAAAAAGGGAAAAACCCTAACAATTAATGAATAAAAGCATATGAATAAAGCATTAATTCAATATATGAGAGTTTCAAAGGATTACATCAATTCCCCACACAATAAATGAGGTTTAGTTCACCATAAACATGGTGAAACTAGATGAAAATAATGGAAAGAATGAAAAGATAAACCCTAGATTTGATAGATTGGAGCTCCTGCATCCAAAATCCGCCTTTGAGGGGTGAAGAAAGTGTTTCTGCGCCTCTTTCTGTCAAAAGATAGACCATCTAGGTCGTCCAAATCTATTTATAGTTTATTAAAACAAAGCAGAAATTGGCTCAGCCCAAAAAGACTAGCGCTCAGCGGCACCGCTTAGCGGTAGGCGCGATACTCAGGTTTCCCTCAGCGTTAACGCTTAAGCGTTGGCCAGTGATTCTCCTGAAGAGCTAGCTCTCAGCGGTGCCGCTCAGTGGTGGCTACGACACTTGCTTTCCCCTCAGCGTTGGCGCCCATGCGTTGGCCAGAGAAGTCCTCTACGAAGCTAGCGCTCAACGGTGACTTGGCGCTCAGCGGTGCTTGCATTTCTTCTTTTAAGCACCTTTTCTTCTTCTCTTGAGTCCAACTCCTTCCTACTTCAGCTTCCTTCATTCAATCCATGTCAAATCCTGCCAAAACAAGGAAAACCAAGCATAATACCCATAAAACTATCTTTGACTCTCTTATTTCCTAACTTGAGAAAAATGCATGATTTCAAGCTAGTTTCTAAGTCATAAAGGGTGTATTTTGTGTCAAAATTAAGTATGAAAATAACGGTTTTTGAACTGTTATCACCCAGATAAGTTCTAAGGAAGTTCTCTAAGTTTAAGTGTGAGTTCAATCAAGTCTTATGAAAAGGAGATGCTTGTGTTTAGTGTGTCTAAGGTCCAAGCGCTCTTCAAGTTGATTGAGCTGGTTTCTTTCCATCGTGTGTTTTTACTAAAGGTTTCCTTAGGATGTTTAGCATTTCAGAGCATTCTCACAAACCATTTATATTCTAGTTGTAACGTTGTTAGATACTCATTTTGTTCATTGTTATTTGTTAAACTTCAAAACATATAAGAGTGTTTAGATAGTTTAGTCTTATAGACGATCTTGTCTTAAGTAGAAGAGATTAACTTATTCGTCTATTATGGGCAGTAGAAGGAACTAAGATTCGAGTGTTGCCTTTTCCTCTTTCGAAGGAGTAGATGGGGATAAATATCTCGCTTGTAGTGTTCCGGCTTGTGTTGAGTATAATGCCTGGTGTGAGCAACATCAAATTCTTTACTTGTAAGTCCTTGTGAAGCAAGGGAGATAGGTCTGAAGCTACGGTGGAGGACAACTCGAATCGCCCTATTTTGGTGAACAAGTTTGGTGTAGTAAGTATGAAAGATGACATATGGTTGTAGAGATCGTTTGATGTCAGCATAATTTGTTCTAAGAGGAAGAATGTGTTGATATTAACTAAATAGTATAAATTGTTTCAAGTTGACTTTGGTTGGTGTGATAGAGACATAGCGTTGACTTGATTCCAGTGTTTAATATGTGTATTGAGGTTTGATGTTTATTCTATTAGCTCACCATTCCTTATTTGTGTTTGTGCAAGAATCATATAACTCGTAGCAGGTGATCTTACAAATGTTCCAGTTGATGAGTAAAGTGGCGAGATTTGGAGAGTAAATGAGGAGTTCTCTGGTTACTTTAAACATTATGTGACAATTTTAGTTTATTATTGGAAGTTTTGAACTTTTTGTTATGTTTTTATTTAATTGACGTTTAAATAAATTAAGATTTTTTTATGACGCTTTTTTTATAGATGTTATTCTATTTTAAATTTTTGTAAATAAGAATGTTTTAAACTTTAATCCTGGCATCCTAAATTGGGACGTTACAACTTGGACCAATACTTCTATGAATTTTGTTTTGGAAGTTCCAAGGCCCGAAAGAGGAAAAAATTATGTTTTTATTGTGGTAGACAGGTTCTCAAAGATGGCTCGCTTCATTCCCTGATATAAGAATGATGACGCCAACCATGTGGCATATTTATTTTTCAAGGAAGTGATGAGACTACATGGTATTCCAAGGAATGTTGGATAGATATGTAAAATTTGTTAGCCATTTTTGGAAGGTATTGTGGGGTAAGTTAGGTACAAAACTTCTTTTCTCTACAACGTGTCATCCCTAAATGGTTGGACAATCCAAAGTGGTAAATTGAACTCTTTCTCAACTCCTGAGATGTTTTGTAAATAAAAATTTGAGAAATTGGGAGGAATGGATACCTCATGTGAAATTCTCATATAATAGGGTAGTTCATTCTACTACTTGTATGTTTCCATTTGAGGTAGTCTATGGTTTTAACCCTCTAACTCCCTTAGATTTGTTGTCTTTGTCTAATATTGATTTTATGACTAACAAATATGGTCTTGCCAAAGCTACTTTTATTAGGAACTTGTATAAGAAAGTGAAGGCACAAATTGAAAAGAAGATGGAGAAACTAGCTTCTAAGGCTACCCAAGGGAGGAAAAAGATGAAGTTTGAGCCCAAAGATTGGGTGTGGGTACACCTAAGGAAGGAGAGGTTTCCTTCCCAAAGAAAATCCAATCTCCTACCTAGAGGAGATGGACCTTTTCAAGTTCTTAAAAAAAATAATGATAATACTTACATAATTTATCTACCTAATAATTATGGAGTGAGTTCTAGTTTCAACATTAATGACCTATCTCCATTTGATGTAGGTACCAATTTGAGGACAAATTCGCTTCACGAAGGAGGGAATGATAGATGATTATGCCTTGATCCTATAGAAGAATAACTTGAGAAAGAACAGTTACAATTCAAAGGTCCTATGACAAGGTCAAGGAGCAAACAGTTAGAAGAAAAAATCTCCTCGAGGCCCATGATGCTTCTTGAAGATTGAAATTCAGGGGACATGAAGATCATGACTTAGAGCATAATTATACAATAGTTTAGGCAATTAAAAAGCTCTAGATGATTTTGTTGTAATTTTCTAATGAATTTTGGAGGTTAGATGAATAAAATTATTTCTTCTTTATATTCGTATTATAACTTATTTTTACTTATGTCCTTTGTCCCTTAATTAAGTAAAAATAATCAATAATCATTTTTACATTGTAGCAAGTTATAACGATGTTAAATTTACATAACATAACAATCATATGAATAGAAGGATTTTTAATTTTAGTAGCGAAGTCACTTTAGTTAAAGCTGGAAACTTTCATTTGAATGCGTTTTTGTCAATAAAATAAAAGTTACTTTGATTAAAAAAGGTGAAGACTTTAATTAGAATTAATCAATAAGTTAATTTGATTAATAGATTTTTTTACTTAATATAAAAGATAAAAGAATAAACATATTAAGCATAATAATATTTAATTAAGAAATTACTTTATCTGAATTTATTATGATGAACTTAAAAAGTTTTTCCTTTTATTTGAAAAGTTACTTTGATTGATGATAACGGTTAAAAATACCGTTATTTGTGATGTGATTTTGATACTAAAAGCACCATTTTTTTCCACTTAGAAACTTGCTCTTGGACTCATGCTTTTGCATTAAGTTGTGTGAATAAGAGAGTTGAGGTTGATTTTAATGATTTTATGACTAATTCTCCTTGTTTTGACAGAGAATGAAGTAATACTGGAAGCAGAGATGAAGAACAGGGAAGATAGAGCTCAGAAAGGCTTGGAAAAGTACTAGAAGGAGGGACAACGCGAAGCTTGGGCACCCTGTATGGAAGCTTAAGCGTTGGAAATCAACGTCCACCGCTCGGGCGCCCCTTCTAGCCGCCTAGGGGGCGGGGTCTCGAAGCTTGGGCACTCAACTCGAAGCTCAAGCCTTACGTGAGGATCACTCACTGCCCGGGCGCCCTAAGTGGGGCACCTAAGTGTCGGGTTTCACGGGTTAGGCCCATTTTTTGCTCTGTTTCGTCTCTATTGGACCGTACCCTGTTTCTACTCTTTTCCGACTCTATTTAAAGGACCCTAGGGCTCTAGGTTTCGTATCTTTAGCAGAGAGCAGCATAACAACACACTCTTTCCCCAATTCTTAGGGTTCTCTGTCTCATTATCTTTCCTTATTCATATAGTTTCTCCATGTCTATGGGGAACTAAAGTCTATTTGTTGTTGGGGGATGATGTAACCTTGTGAACTCTCATGTATTTGAATTGATTCTCAATAATATATGTTTTTTCATTAATTGTTAGAGTAATTCATCTGTTTCAATGCTTGTTGTGTTTAACTCATTCATTAGCATGATTTCTGAATTGGATGAGTGCTAGGAGGTTCCTTACAATTCAGGTTCTTGTTGAATTGCTCCCAAGAGTAATATTGTTCAGGGATGAGGGTATGAGTCTTAGTCGTCTTTAAGCTCTTGATCTTCACATCTTATTACTAGGATTGCTAGGAATTGCATGAACTGGTAATTTAGGACAGGCTTATTCACCGAGGGACCAGCTTTAGGTAATTTAGTGAGTGACATTAACATTAATGCATAAAGAAGAATTCTTACATACATGGGAGGGAACTTGGTGAAATCTAACCCCAACAACATATTCATCTCATATTAATCATCATCCGTTCATCTATGTGCTCCTTTGTTATTGATCAATTACGTTCATATTTAATTTTCTGTTTTTGCATTCAAAACCAATGATCTCTTTTTATTTAAGTCTTAATTAATCTTGTTATCACACGACTATCTTGCGCCGAGAGTCTTCTAAGATACTATACTTGGTCTTACCATTTTATATTACTTGTACGACTCGGTACACTTACCGATCCGTCCTAACAAGTCTTGGACTCCGTTCTTGGAGACCATAGATTTTGTTCAGCGATTGATAATAAGAATATAAAAAAAATAATTGAGAAGTTATTTTAATTAATTTGAAATCTAAAACAAAAATGAATTTAATAATATTAAGAAAAACAATGTTACTTGAAATCAATCTATTTTTTATTATTATTGTTTTAATCTCTTTTATCATTTTACAATTTTGTTTGTTTCTTATTTATTATTACTTTTATATTACCTTTTATTTATTTTATTTAATTTTTTCTTTTGTTATTTTCTTTTTATTTGCCTAACCTTTTAGTTTTTAGTGTATATTTTTTATAAGAACTATTTTATTATAAAGACAATTTTAAGTTCATATGGAGATGGTTTATATTATCTTTAACCTTACTAATATTTTAACTATTTTCTTAATAATAATGAAGTCGTTATAAATAAATAATATTAATTTGTCAAAGGATTCCGTTATCAGCACCAACTTACTTCTGCCGTTGAGCTAGACTCCAACAGACTGCATTCAAACTCAAAGTAATAGTTGTTTTAAAATAACTCTAACTTTGTCCAAGGAGTGGTTGCTTCCAACTCGATTGGAACTCCACTACACCAGATTTCACTACACTAAAACTAAGTTCTTACATCCTATTCATTGCACAAAAATCTTAAATAAAAACTGTACTAAATTTCAAAGCTGCAATCTACATCAAAATTCAGTTAAGCTATTTGTTTTTAGGTTTAAACCCTTTAGTTGTCCCTATTTTCGTTTGGTCCTCCCACTTTGGTCCCCTTCTTTTAAGCTTCCCCAATTGAGTCCTCATAACTGCTAATTTGAAGCAATTCAGCCCCTGCCGTTAAAAATCGTTAACGGTGTTAAAATTGTGCACAGGTGGTTAGATGACGTGTTAAATGTTTTACTGTGAGGCAAAACGTGGCAATGTTGTGAGTGAAATGTGGCATTTTAGCAAGTGATTAAAAACTGATAATGACCACTATTTTATAAAATGTAGTTATATAAAATTAGGGTTCAGTGAAGTCAAAAAGGGAATTAGGGTTAGGTTCAATTAAATAAAAAAGAAATTGGGATTCAATTACATTATAAATGTGAGACGAATCTGAGACGAGTGTATCGCAAGTTCATTCTCATTCGTTAGTGGAGATGATACATACTTGATTAGGCCTGTCGAGGTTGGGCATTGGAGTTTGGACGTGAATCGCGACTTCGTTGTACGTGTCCGTCAAGTGGTTCAAGTGGAATTTGTTGGAAGGTAAGTATGTGTACTTTACTTACCTATGAATTTAATATTGGATTGTGATTGTTTTTGTTGTTATCTGGGGATGCCTTTTTTAATGTGGGGTTTGGGTTGTTTGAAAATGTGGTGTTTTCTATTTGCGCTTGTGGTCCCTCATATACCCCATAGTTATACTTAGTTTCTTCTGTCATTATCACTTTAATAAGCTGTGTTTTTTGTCCTTTTAGGGTTATTGGTAGGTGTAGAATATTCTTGACTGTGTTGTGAGTGATGGAGCATATAGAAGTAGTTATTCACCATGGGGTAAAGTTCGTGAATGAGGGCTGCTTAAAGTATGAAGGGGAAGTTGAGACAATGTATTTTGATCTTGACGTATGGAGTTATTTTGTGGTAGTGAGTGTAGTCAAAAGTCTTGGGTACGATGGTTTTAAGGAGTTGTGGTATTTTGTTGGTTGTGGTCCTATCTTAGATGATGGGCTAGAATCATTGACTAATGACGTAGGTGTCATGCAAATGGTCACTTTAGCTCACTTAAATGGACGAGTTCATTTATATGTTGTGCACATTGTGTCTGAGCCTGATGTCATTCACATGATTGAGTACAACGTTGATGAATGAGGTGAGGAAGTTGCACCATTTGCTGAGGGTATAAACGAGGGTGGTGAAGGTGCACAATTGGCTGGGGGTATAAAGGATGGTGTGAGACAAGAGTTGGATGAGGGGGTACGTGCTGATGGTGAGAGGATATAAGTTGTTGTCGGACAAGCTGAGGAAGTTGATGGTGAGGCTGAGAGGACAACAACATATGAAGTGCAACAACAAAGGATAGAGGCTGAGGAAGTTGATGCTGAGTAAGTTCATGTTGAGGATGACAGGGTAAAGGTTCATGAAGGTGATATTGAGAGGACAAAAGAAGATGGAGTTGAAGTTGAGGCTGAGATGATAGAGGTTGATGAAAATGATGTTTAGAGGACAAAGGCAGCTGAAGTTGAACTTAAGGCTCAGAGTATTGAGGTTGATAGGGCAGAAGCAACTGAAGTTGAAGTTCAGTCTGATAGGATAGAAGCACAAGATGGTGAGGGTGATACGTTAGATGATGAGCCTTACAGAATAGAAGTTGGTGACTTGGATGATGTACAAGTTCGTGATTGGAGTTCAACACAGGAAAGTGATGATGTTGAGAAGGATGGTGAGATGGATAGTGAGGATGGGTTAGTAGACATAGATGTTCAGTGTGATGTAAGTGAAAGTTGTAGTGATTTGGAGGTTGAGGTTGAACCTTTTCTACCTGGGTCTGATTCAGATATGGAGGAAGATGAGATTAATGATTCTACTTGGTTCAATGACGAATGACAATCTGAGGAATTAACTTCTTCTCACAATAGTGATGAAGACCGTGAACATGAAGGGTATGGCCATTTTTCCACATTTAGTCAGCCAAAAAATATGCTTGATTTTAACTGGGAAGTGGGAACTTACTTCGTGGATAAAGAAGACATCCTTGATGCCATCAAAAGTTATGCAGTAGAGAATGGGAAAATTTTGAAACTTGTGAAGAATGATAAAAAACGAATAAGGGTTAGATGCTTGGGCTCAAAAGGAGAATGCCCATGGGTGGCATATTTTGGTTTCATGGATGCAGTTAAGTCATGGCAACTGAGGATTGTGGTTGACAATCATACATGTAGTAGGGAACACAAGGTTCGACTATTCAATGCAAAATGGCTTAGTAGAAAACTATAAAAAACAGTGAGAGAGAATCATAATGTCAAGGGAGTTGATATTAGAGAAAAAATTACTAGGAAATGGAATATAGCAATATCTAAGAATATGGCTTACAGGGCCAAAGCATATGCATCAGACGAAGTGGTAGGCTCCTTCACTAAGCAATATAGTAGAATTTTTTATTATGCTCATGAGTTATTAGCAAGAAACCCTGGGTCTACAATCAAGGTCAAAGTTGAGCCATATGATGGGAAAACAATGTTCCAGAGGTTTTACGCATGCCTAAAGGCATGCAAAGATAGCTTTGTATCATGCAGGCCAATCATTGGCCTTGATGGAGCCTTCTTGAAAGGCAGACATCATGGTGAGCTTTTAACTGCTGTTGCGCGAGATGCAAACGACCAAATTTTGCCATTGGCGTATGCAATCGTTGAAGTTGAGAAAAAGGAGACATGGACATGGTTTCTGGAGCTATTGATTGAAGACCTAGGTGGTTCAGATATGTGTTCTGCACTTATAGTCATGTCAGATCAACAAAAGGTAATTTCCATTATACTTTTTGTCTTTTCTCTTATACAAATCACTTCTTCATCTGACTTCTTTATGACTGATCTCATAGGGTTTAAGACAAGCTGTACAAGATGTTTTTCCTGAAGTTGCACAAAGATTTTGTGTAAGGCATTTATATGCCAACTTCAGGAAAAAATTCCCTGGAAAAAACTTGAAAAGGCTTATGTGGAGGGCAGCTCCAACAACCCACCCACAACAATGGGAGAATGAGATGAGAAATATGAAAGAGGTGAACGAAGATGCTTTTAGACATCTGATAGCAATTCCTCCAAGGTTTGCCAACCTAAGTTCACATAATTTTCAAATTATATAACTTAACAGTACTTAAGTTTTCAGTTTTCATTGAAGGTTTTGGTCGAGATCAAGGTTCACAACCACAGCTCAATGTGATACCTTGGTAAATAACATGTCAGAAGCTTTTAATAGTGTTATGGTAAATACAAGGACAAAACCAATTATTACAATGTTGAAGGACATGAGATTATACATGATGAAGAGATGGGCTACTAATAGGTCAAGGGTAACTTCGTTTAAGTCAGCAAATTGTCCTAAAATTCTAAGTAGACTACAGAAGGAGGCACTATAAACAAAGAATTGGATTCCCAGGTATCCAACAACTATTACATCTGTATATACTTGTTTATGTTTACCCAGATATCATATAACTAATGTTTGTCTATGTTGACAGTTGGTCTGCATACAGGCTTTTTGAAATCAAACATGTGTCCCAAAATGGGGACAACTTTGTGGTAGATATAGATAAATATACATGTTCCTGCAGGAAGTGGAGCATCAGTGGAATTCTTTGTATGCATGCATTGGCAGTAATGAGGTTTCTCAACCTAGATGCAGAGGAGTACCTACCTGTATGGTTTAAAATGTCAACCTATGAAGAGATGTATTCATCCATTATATATCCCATTAATGGAAAACATCTATGGGAGGTCATCCAATGTCCAGATGTCTTGCCTCCACCAAAAAGACAGTTGTCTGGTCGTCCTAAGAAGAAAAGGAGATTAAAGCAATGGGAGTTGAAGAAAAGTACCACCAAAATGTCAAAAGGGGGACTTACTAAAGAGATGTACCATCTGTAGGGAAGTGGGTCACAACAAAAGAAATTGCCCCAAAAGAAGCCAAGTGCAGGAAGAGTGAGAACCCATTACATTGCCTCAGGGTCAACCAGATGGAGCAGATACACATAGCAGGTGAAGAATGTTATATGTTTTAGTGGTAGCATATGTAATAGGGCAGATTTTGATGTTTACCATTTACAGACACGTCTTATAAAGAATGATTTATGTTTCAATATGTAATAGCCCATATTATCCTATACATTGCTAACTGTATGAACAATGAATGATTACCTTTTGGTATTTATATAAAAATCTTCAGTTATCAAATTCCTGTGCCTATTTACTCATTCTGTTATGTATTCAGATCCCAATATATCAGTACAATTAGTGTTTTACTTCTTTAATCAGGTGGCAATATAGAACTTTGATAAATCATGGTTTACTTCTTCAATCAGGTGCCAATATAACGCTTTCTTAAATATTGTTTTACAATCAGGTGCCAATATAGGAAATTGTTGCCAACACAGAGAAAAAATTAAACTCATGGTTTCCAAAATATCATTTTCATTAAACATATCAACCAGTACATTAAACATCTTAACCAGTAGATTAAACATCTGAACCAGTACATCTTCATAGCAGAAAACATTAACATTACCCAAAACCTACAACTAATACCATAATAGACCAACTAAGTACATTAACATGACCAAAACCTACAACTAATACCAAAACAGACCAACTAAGTACATTATCATGACCAAAACCTACAACTAAGTACATTATCAAGCCCTTCCCATCAGCATTGCAATTATAATCATGTTCATTATAAATAAACACTAACAACCCCAACCAAATACTTCATCCAACTTTGAAGACCCATCACAGCTTTCTGCACATCAAAGATCTGCTTAACACCTTGGTTTTCAAAAGTCTTCAACAACCTCTTATCATTTGCTTCCAACACCTCACAGCTAATACTTTATTCAATTCCCCAATCAGTACACCATCTGAAGAAGTTGCATCCACTATTTTCACTCCCAATCTTATATCTAGGGCAACCCCAGAACTGTTTCCCTCGATTCTTAGTCGTTTTCGCAGTCCTCAACATAGTCTTCTCTCCACAATGGCAGATCAGCGAAGCATCTTTCCTGTTCCACCCTCCATCTCCACGAGATCTCACAGAACGCAAATGCTTTCTTCCGCACTCATTGCAAGTTGAAGAGGAACATGAATGACCCATTGACATTGTTACGTCTTCTACTTTAGAACTTCCCTCTTCAAGTGTTGCCTAACCTTCAACAACAATGAATCCTAAATATTTCGAGCTGGGTCTTCTACTTTAGAACTTAATCTCACAATTTCATTCTTCTGATATTTTAACAATGCACATTTATTAATCCTTTTTAATCACTTGCTAAAACGCCACGTTTCACTCACAACATTGCCACGTTTCGCCTCACAGTAAAACATTTAACACGTCATCCAACCACTTGTGCACAATTTTAACACCGTTAACGATTTTTAACGGCAGGGGCTGAATTACTTTAAATTAGCAGTTCTGAGGACTCAATTGGGGAAGTTTAAAAATTACTAATCAAAACAATAAAATTACAAAAACTGCAAATTAGCAGTTCTGAGAATTACCAAAACAATTCAAAACTGCAAAAATTACTAAAACAATAAAAAATTACAAAAATCAAAACCGTTTGTGAAGAGTTCTCAGAACCCATGAGGCCAGAATTCTAAACTGATAAGTGGAGACTTCAAAATTCTACGCAAACATCTAAAGATTTTATTAGGGTTTGAGGGCCTATGTTATTATGGGCTTAGACCATACTGATTGGTGACGGTGACAAATTAGAAGGAGAGGACTGAGCGGGTGACATGCAAGAAGGCATTTTGTGACCACTCGGTCCCAACAACCATTAAACAGAGTTAAGACGCAATTAATGTCATAACGACTATTGTTATGCAGTTAAGGTTCACATTAATGATCATTAAGAGGTAAATTAATTGGTCAAATTCTTATAAACTCATAGGGCTCTAATGTCGAGGTAAAATTACTTTTACTCACTATTGAATTACTAAAGCCCTACAGAAAAGACTTGAGCGTCAAAGTGTATTCTGCAGGTCACTCCTACATCGATCAATTACTTGGAACAAAGAGTAAGAAAGACGTTCGATAGAGACAAAAATTCTTCAGATGGTTATCCTCATCCTCTTTCAACAAAAGCAAATATACATGCTACATGAAATGCCTCAATGAACTAAAATAGTGAATTATGCATATATGATCGATGGGGGCACTTCTAGATACGTAAAACTAACTAAAATATGAATTTGGAACTCATTGAAAAATCAAAATGCTCACAATCACAATCTAAAACCACTTTTATAGATTTGGCAGCAAAGTCCAGTTTTGATAGCATATGCACTTCACGATTTAAACTCTCAACTATTCCCTTTGTCCTTACAATTATGACTTCAATACAAAGCTCACAACACAAAAGTCCTTATAGAATCTCATATTTCAGTTCTATACTAAAGTTGTCTCAACCTCCAATGACTATAGTATAATAATAAAAAAATAACAATTGAAGTTATTTCAAGATTGACATGGCTTTGCTTAAAAAAAAACCCAACGTATTAACCTTAATCAAAATCATGTGATTGTGCAATGACTTCTACTGCAACACCAAAGTCTTGTCTATTTAAAACGTCAACTTGATTATATAATAGAGTTGTGGAACTCGTATTGATATTGTGCGCACAAATTGGTATTTTTCTTAAATTTTACACCATTTTAGTAAATTCAAAGTTGAATTGCACCACATTGGACAATGAATAGTAAAAATGTCTTGGGAAGCTAATGTCCACCAGAGGTCCATTTAGGGGAAAACTTGAAAAAGAAAATGATCTATATACAAAATACAATACTTGATGTCATCATGGCCGTCAAAGTGAAATTGTTTTTAAACACTTTTTATTTCCCTCCATTGCTTCAGCCTAGAACGCAGTCATTCCCGCCACCACCGAATTTCTCTCAAACAAACAAAAACCCTACCAACGAGTTTTCATTTTCCCCAAAATTCGAACCAAACCAGAACCCTAAACAATGTGTTCATGGCAAATCCTCTCCCACTCTCCAAACAATTTCCACTGGCAAATTACCGAACAAATTTCCCATGCTTCTCCCACTCCTCTCCCCTCTCCCATTCCCCTCCCTTCCATGGCCGATCTTCTTCTCCAAGGTTCCAATTCTCAATTCAATCCAACATTTTCAATTTTCTTTTTCCTTTTCTTTTTGACATTAATAATTTTCTTCCATCGATCCTTTTTTTGCAGGCTCACCCGCTCTTCTTCCTTCCCACGACGCCGGTGCGCGAGGTATTTGCTATGCCTGTACAATCTAAACCAGTGAATATATTAATTATTCAACAACAAATGATGTTCTTTTTTTTTTAGCCGGTAGATGAGCGTCTTGGTTCTGAATGTGTAGACTGGTATCAATGATTTAGTCATTCAAACAACCCTGATTTTGTGTCTGAATATATAAAAAGTGCAACACATTCAAGCTTCATAATGATTATGTACCTTGTTTTTAGTATATTAAACGCTGATTGCTAATTTGCAGGTGAAGAGCGTGCAATGGATGAAACCCTCAGCTTCTCGAATTCGCTTTTTACGACAGGCTCTGGGAAAAAAGTGACCATATCTTCTAGAGGTCTGGTTCGAGCAAAGACATTGCTGGATACCATTGATATTAATATCCAAAGTACATGTAAATTGTTTGCATTTGGCGAAACAGCCGCAAAGCAACAACTACAAGTATATGAAGAATCACCTGAATCGAAGCTGCATACAGTTATCAACAGTCCTTCTGTTGGTGTTCTTCATGCATTAAATAATGGTTTTGAGGAAAGGAATTCATTCAAGCAAGCTCCGATTAAATTTCGCACTGCCGGTGGAAGATCTATATCCATTTCGAGTGGCGCGCTGCAGCGAGCTCGGAGCCTTCTCGGTGATCCGGATGTCGGAGATTTGTTTGAAGGAGGGGATGCCAGTGATTCAGTCTTCTCATTTCCTTTGAAGCCGCAAACCGACGCTGCTGCTCCTAGTGATTATAGTACTCATGTGGTTCACCGGGTGGCATCAGATAGCAATTTTAAGACGAAGAGTTTTACTTTCCCCATAAAGTCTTCTAGGCAAAGAGGATTGTCAACCAAGTTTCCTTGTGAAGGTGATGGGATTAACTTGACCAAGAAGTTTGATGCTGTTGGGGAAGAGAGTGATTGCGGCAGGAAAAGTACCGATGCTTCATTGAATTGTTTTTCTTCAAAAGAAGATACACCGGGTGTGGCAATACGCAGGGCATTGGCTGATGTTTCAAATACCATTAACACGGATACAACAAACAATAGGCAAGCTGCTAGTGGAAAACGGAGACTAGGGTTGTCTGTAACTGTTTCTCCCTTTAAAAAGCCACGCAGTTCCAACTCTCCGGCTCCTTTAGAGGAGGATGTTGGAAAATCTCCTCATGGTAAACATAGCCAAATAATCTTTAGTGAATTTCTTCAATTTTTGTGAGTTGCTATAGCTATTTCTGGTATTTGATCTTCAGATTTGTCTCAATTGTCCTCTGATATCTCGGAATGCAAAGGAGAGGTTTCTACCCGATATCCATTTCACTATCCAAGGGTGTACATCAAGGATTATTTTGTTGGGCCTCCAATGGAAAAGAGAGTGGTGAGTGTAATCTTTACATTTCTGCTAGGACTTAATGATCTTGACACTTGCAATACTTTATGCACTGAATGAATATTGTTTCAGTGTTTTCCCAACCTGAGTAGACAGGTGACATCAGTTAATGCGGAAAAGTACGTGTTTCATAAAGGATCTGGTGATAATGGCATAGGAGCAGAAGCTTTTGTTCATCTATTGGCTCTCCATGGAGCTTCCATGCATTTTGCAACTAAAGAGTAAATTGCTTCTACCCTGAACTTCTTGCAACTAAGGTTACTTCAGTTAGCTATTGTATTGAATTGTGCCAGAAGGTTACTGCAACATAGTATATTCAATTGTTATCTGGATGGCATGGAAATACATTATCGAGTTAAAGCTCTTTCGTGGTTAAATTTTATAATGTAGGGGAGTTTGGTACATAAGGTTCTATTTCTGTTTTTCGTATGTATTGTTACTCAAACAATCCTTTCATCTTAGTTTGACACTTCCATTACACATTGCTAGGTGGGTTAGAAATCATTACAAGTGGATTGTCTGGAAATTGGCATGCTATGAGAGATACTACCCAGCTGGTTCAGCTGGAAAATTTTTTACTGTATCGAATGTGCTTGAGGAACTGAAGTACAGGCACGTGACTGCTCTAAAGCAACATACTTTGTGTCTATAAAAACGATGGAACTTATGGTGATATTTGGTTTGTAGATATGAAAGAGAAGTGAATCATGGCCACCGGTCTACCATCAAGAAAATTCTCGAAGGGGATGCGTTGTCTTCATCAATGATGATTCTATGCATTTCAAATATTCATTCTAGTAATATAGTAGAAAGTGGGACTTGTTTTGAGACAAAATCTGGGGCTCAGAAAACAGAAGCGGTGAAAATTGAACTAACTGATGGATGGTGTGAATGTCAGCTCCCTCACTGTCTGATTGCAATATATATATATATATGAAGGTCCCTGAGATACATAGTGATTTTCCCTTGCAGGTATTCAATGAATGCTATTTTAGATGTCCCATTGTCAAAGCAACATGCTGCTGGAAGATTGTTTGTGGGACAGAAGCTCCGAGTAATGTGTTGTCTGTATTTGTTGTTTATCTTACCTTCCTTGATTATGCCACTTTGTTGATGTTGAATTCTGTTTACATATATGCAGCTCTCAGGAGCAGGATTATGTGGCTGGAATGGGCCAGTTTCACCCCTTGAGGTTTTTTACAGCTTAGGAATATAATTGAGTAATAAATGTGTATCCTGTCAGATGTTTAATGAAGAATCTGTTCTAATTTCAGGTGTCGTCAACAGTTAGTTTATTGCTGCACATAAATGGAACGTATAGAGCTCACTGGGCAGAACGGTTAGGATTCTGTAAGCATCTTTTATCATGTTGATGTTAATGTTGTCAATTTTGCAGAAAATTTTTATTTTTTTAAGCTGATTGGCAGGTAACGTTGCCGGTCCTCCTTTGGCTTTTAATTGCATAAAAGGAAATGGTGGTCTAATACCCCAAACATTGGCTGGAATTACTCGCATATATCCCATTCTTTACAAGGAAAGGTAACATCTAATAAAGTATGTCCTAAAATTTCACTTGAAATATTCACAGTAAATTACTTTTAAAAAATGTACTCTAATTATGTAATTTAAAATGTATTCTTTGGAAGCATGTCCTACAACATCACTTGAAATATGTGCAGTAAATTGGTTTTTCAGATATGTACTCTAATAATGTAATGAAAAATGTTGATAATTGTTTTACTCATTAGGTTAAGCAGTGGACGGTCTGTTGTCATGTCAGAGAAGATGGAGAATAAAATGACAGAGTTGTACAATCAGAGGTAACTTCTTAGACTATCCATCTATATCTATTTTTATTTGTAAGAAACACAGTAGTAGCTTCTCACAGGGAGAATACTCACAATCACAATAACTGAAATTATTCTTATACTGCCTAAGTTACTGACAGGAAAAACCTCTTTCATGTAAAATCCCTTCTCAGCAACTAACTTGCTGAACATGCTTGCTGACTCCAATTACTCTTTTTTCTAGTGTGTTCTTTTTCTTCCTCCTCACACAACATTTCAGCTCCTTTAGCCTACTGTCAATTGGCCTTGTGCGTCTGGTCAATATCTTAAATTCTTAATATTCATCCTGTTAGAATCCTGTAAATATAGTAGCGTTGGATATTAAGATTAATTATTAGGTTTGTTCCATATGTATGTTATTTTCCTAAAAGGGGTAATTGAATATTATGATAGTGCCCTAAATATTTTGTAGTTATGGTTTTCTCTTATAAATTCTATAAAAGGAAAAGAGTTATATGGATGTTGTGTCAAATGCAGACCGCAGAGTATGTATTTACCAATTTACAAAATCAAATACTATAATTTCTTACATAACAATCAAGAATCAATGATCCTTCTTTCTTACTATAAATATATATCCACAACAGATTTAGGCCTCTAGTAATTGCTTTACTTAGCCCTTTCAACTCCCTTTTATCTTCAACATTCAAAGCAGAGTTTCAAGCAAAAGAGAATGGGACCAAGTTCTCAAACAAAGTCTAAAATTGTTTTACTTAGCCCTTTCAACTCCCTTTATAGTTGAGTTGGTCTACCACACATTGTTATCTTTTTGGGTCTTTCAATGGCTCTCTCTAACTCAGAAGAAGCTTGATATTGGGATCTACAGTAGTATTACAAGGGGGACAATCAAGCAAGCCAATGTCTGATGCATTCTTATGTTGATTAATAACATTGCTAGAAGAAGACTGGGCAAGTTCAATGCCTAAAAAACATTTGATAGGACCTAGATCTTTGGTATGAAATTGCTGTGAAATGTGCTCTTTGAGGAGTTGAATCCTAGTCTCATAATCAATAGTGATGACATTGTCAGCAACATACGAAAGTTTGCACAAGGTGGTAGTGAATAAGTTAACCATGTCTGTTCATTTCTAGCTTTGGCTCATCCTGGGGAGCTTGTTGAAATAAATTTAAATTAGTTTATGGACATATAAGCTCTCCTTAATACTTGCATAAGTGCTCATGTCATAAAGATAAGTCCAAATAAGCTATAAATAAGCACATCTAAAAGATCCCTCTATAGAATATTTCTTCCTTTTGTTTACCTCATGACATGAGAATTAGTTATTTATGGTGGATAAGTCATAAAACAACTTGACTTCTATTTACTAAATAGGAGAGAAGGGTTTCGTTAATTGCTATTGAACTGTTCATTTGCATTGATTCAGAAATATTAAACAAGAATTATGATAGTTTGATGGCTATAGATGCACTTTTTTGTCAACAGGACCCAACTTAACTATCTTAATATTTCAAAGAAATAAAATTTTTGTTGCCTCAGTAAATTTCAATTTGTTTAGTTTCACAATGAAGTGCATAAAAATAAAATAAAGCAGGAAATTTATATCATGATCGGAAAGTTGTGTGAATTGGGAAGCCATAAAAGATATAAGGTGCTTACTATACTAATGCAATTGTTAATTTTACAGCCATAATTGAATTTTGTTTTTGTGCTATGACTGGTCACCTATGTGGACAGACGCTCTGCTGTTGTAGATGGCATCATTTCTGAGTATCAGAAGGAAAGTTCGTACCTTAATTATGACAGTGAGAGTGAAGGTGCTAAGATTTATAACATGCTCGAGACAGCGGAAGAACCTGAATTCCTAATGGCAGATATGAGTGCAGAGCAGCTTAATTCTTTTGCTGCGTATAAGGCCAAACTAAATGTAAGGTTATGTTTCCTATCTTCCTAGAAGTCTATACGCAGAGAGATATTTAGGATTTCATATCTGTCTTCAGGCAATCAGACAGTCAGAAAAGGAAAAATCAATAGAAAAAGCTTTGAAAGATGCTGGCTTGGGACATAGAGAAGTCACGCCATTTATGAAGTTACGAGTAGTTGGCTTAACTTATAAAACTCGACAAGACAAACCTAAAGAAGGCATAGTAACAATCTGGAATCCCACTGAGAAGCAGGTGAGGTTGGTGAGCAAATTGCAAGGATTAGCCGTATTTTCATTGTCTTGATAATTAGTCAATAATTTTGTGGTTTTAGCTTTGCATGCCTAGCTTTTTTGATACTTTTCCTTTCTATTAGTCTATTACCTTATTGTAACTACTATTTTGTGGAGGTTAATTGATTTCACACTATATTGTGTAACTTATTTGTAGCGTCTGGAGTTGGTGGAAGGAGGAGCATATTCCATTGCAGGACTCATGCCATCAAGTTCTGATTTTGATATCCTTCACTTGCATGCTAGAGGATCTAGTACCAAATGGTGGCCTTTATCTTCTAATGCAAGAGAACAGTTTAGGTATCTAACAATCATAACAAGGAGAAAAAAAAAGAATTTTCGCTTGGCTATATTCTGGGTAGGTCACGTTCTGAATCCTTATTTTTGTCATTTGTAGGCCATTTTTTCGCAGTAGAAAATCGACCCCGTTATCAAGTTTGGGTGACATCCCTGTTTCCGAGTATGTTGATGCTCTAGTCTGTTTACATGTATATTCAGTTGTCTGATTAAGAACATATAGCACGCTAATATTTGATGTTGTCTTGTTATTATTTATTCAGCGAGTTTGACATTGCTGCGTATATTGTGCATGTGGGAGGAGTTTATACATCAAATCAGCATCAGAAGCAATGGGTTTTTGTGACTGATGGATCCATCATGAATGGTTTAAAGTCGGAAAAGTTAATCAACTCCTTGCTTGCTATCTGCTTTTGCTCTCCATTGATTGATCATGATTCATCATTTCCACTAATCAGCTGCAACCTTGCAGGATCTACGGTATTTACAATGCATTATCTTATTATTGTCGTTTTTTATTTTATCTTTCTGCAAACGTTTAGTATTTATTTCCACCAATTATCTTTAAACTCGTTACTAATATCACTTTAGCTTTTATAACAGCAGAAATATGTTATCTCATTATTCTGGGCATATTGTTGCATTTTAACATAAAGGTTCAGATAAGGCTTGAGTGAACCAACAACTTTTACCACAAATAGAATGCCAACGTCACATGTTCGAGTTGTCTAGTTTGCAAAACGTTTTATGTTGGATGAAGTTGTATGTTTGATTATATGCAGGTTGGTTTTTGTAATCTTATAAAAAAGGAAAAGGACCATACAAACAACATCTGGGTTGCTGATGCTAACGAAAACTCTGCTTATTATTTGAATTTTGATTCCTCAAACTGTTCTCACCTCAGAAATGCTGCCAGCTCCATCAGAAGATGGGCAGACAATTCTAGTTTGGTATGATTCATGGAACCCTACCATATCCAAACATGTTTCTACAATACAATGACACCTTTGTCTTTTCTGCAGATAATAGAGAAACTGAAGGAAAAGGTGTTGTATGTGGTTGGTGATGACTGTAAAGCATAGGGAAAACAACAGATGTTCCTATTTTGCTCTATTGTTTATGACATTCACATCACTTACTTAAAGGTTAACCTGATCTTTTAGTTTCTTTTCTTACCAATTATGATTATGTTTTTTTGTAATTAAAATTAAAATAATCATAGAATGAGAAATTTTTTTCAAACTATACACTCTTTGATGTAGGATGGACCAAATAAGGAAAGTGTTAAATACTATGATGAGAGAGAATTTGAGGGAGAATAAAATCGAAACATGAAAATGTGAAGTAAGAACCAATGTACATATTAGTCTTTGAATATGTAATTTAATTCAGTGGGGCAATGATTTTTATAAAAATATTTGATTTAAAAAAGTAATTTATTATTATTATTATTATTATTATTATTATTATTATTATTATTATTATTATTATTATTTTGTTCGAGTTGTAACTTTAGTCTTCATTTTAAAGTTGAGATATTTGGTCTTTATATTTTAGAAGACCTACATTTTTTAACTATTATTTTTTTATGTTATATTATTTAGTTTGTTTAAGTTAATCTCCAAATCCAGTTTATTTATTTAAGTATACTAGAGAAACATTTAATAATTAAAATGTAGAACATATAAACAACATAAAATTGAAAAAAATAGACGGTTTCAAGATGCGGACAAATAAATTTGTAACATGTGAATGTAGTTTAAATTCATCTAAACTTTGATGGATTTTTTTTTATGAGAATTAATATGTAAAAGTCGTAAAATATTATTATTTTGGTCTTTTTTAAAAAAATTTATTTGAAGATTTATTTTATGCATATTTTTATTTTATTTTCTCTTTCTCTTAATTGTCACATTCCTTTTATGTCTACCAAATTTTCTTAGATTTGTTTGATATAATATTGAGAGAATCAATATGATTTTATTTTACTTTTTGTAATTTTTATTATTTTTAATTGAGTAGTTAAATGGTAATATAGGAAGATAAAAGCAACAACAAATCATTTATGTTTTCATGTATAGAAAATAATAATGCATATAGTGAAAACTAAAGGGAGGACCTGTTACCGTTAATTACTAGTAATCATTTACCGTTAATTACTAGTAAAATCATTAACGTTATTTAGTGACGATTAATGTGGAATTTAGGGAGTTTTGTATGATTTGTTTTGTAAAAGGATATACTTGGTAATAGATATAAATGAATATGGATACAAAACTGAGTTTATAATGACCACTGGAAGTCAAACAAATATTAAAAAATTTCGCTAGGCCTATATCATAATTAAAGTTTCACTCTCAGTATAGTTATTACAACTTTAAATAGTAACAAATATTAAAATTTTTTGCTAAGCCTATATCCTAATTAAAGTTTCACTCTTAATATAGTTATTACAAATAGTACTTATCCAAATCCATCATGAGAATGAATAGTTTAACACAAATCCTTAATCCTTTACATAAAGTAAATAAACTTTAGATAAGTTCCTAGTGCAAACTCTTCTCTCATAAATTACATTACTCCAACAATATCTACATACCTATTTGAGCTCCCCTATAACAAATGTTATACGATCATCGCCACAATAATGGAAGCAGCTCCACACTTCAAGCGAGAACTCTCCACGACTCAGAATGGATGCAACAGAATGGAGGAATGAAGGATGTTTCTGGTGCACGCCAAGTGTTTGATGAAAGGTTCAGTGGAGGTTAGATGAGTGTGTAAGGTTTCTCAAGCTCAGACAACCTTCCAAAGGGAAAGAAAGCTAGAGGAAGGAGTGTGAAATTGGCATTGGAAGGTTTGAACTTTGGGGATATGTCCGGAGAAAAATCAACAACATTTCATTATCTCTTCAAAGTTGGATTTTACATGGAGAAGAGCCTCTCTTTTATAGGTGAAGAGAGGGTTCTAATTCTAAATGTGCAAAGCTTCTAAGATCACAAAGGAAGAGTATCTAAGATGCTACTAAGCTTGGGTTGCAAGTTCCACGCAAAAATCATTTAAAACATGTTTTAAAATGTGAGTTCTGGTGCGTTTTGATTGAGCGCAGGCTGGCAGTGGTTGAGCACGATTTCCATTCCGGAAGCTAAATCTCTTTGATACTCCAATTCGTAAGCCATTGGTTCCAATTCGGAAAACAACTTTTTCTTCTCTTCTTTTGCTTCCCTTGCTTCCTTTGGCTCTCCAAGCTCCTTGGGTTGATTGACCATGGTTTCCAACCTTTATTTAAGACCTACAAAACAAAGCCAATGTATTTAGCAAAGTAAATTAATCTAAGCCTTAGAAAGAAAACAATTTTTTTTAAAGTCCTTATTCCACTTCCCTTTCTTTAGCCTTAGTTTTAGTTGATACTTCTTTGGATGGAAGTCCTTAAAGGAGTTGTCATCACTTCCTTCCTCTTGAAAAACGATTTGTTCTCAAATCGGGAAGAGAGAAAAAAACATAACTTTGGTTGTTGTTTTCCTCCGAAATCAAATGTATATATACAAAAAAATAGCAAAAATTAATATGATTAAAAGTATTTATGCAAAGATAAGAAGACAAAATGAATGTCGTTTACTTTTGAGAAAGATTTTCTTAGAAGTAGTTTTGGCCATTAATTTATTTTTCTTTCTTTCACTTTGTTTTAAGCATTCCCCGTTATGAAATGAAGAAAAAAAGTGATGTTTTTAGAAGAGTTAATGTATGTACCTGTGAATGAAGAATTTAAAAACATGCATACCTTATTCTCCTTCCTCTTTTCTTGAGAACGTTTTTTATCCAACATGTCTTCTTCTTTTCTTTCCTTTTTAATTTTCATTTTTATTTTTATTTCATCCTCTTTCACTTGTTCAGGTGTAAGAGGAATCAATGTTATTTTATTTCCTTTGAGGAGAAAAGTTATTTTATTGGTGTAACCTGTTACCAATGAGGAGCATTGGTGTCATGAAGATAATGATTTTGATGATGCTACAAAGTGAAAAATATGAAGACCCCTGTATTAAATTTTAAAAGCATATATGCATGATGATCAGCGAGGAAAAAGAACAAGAGTGCAAATGAAGACCGAACGGTCACTCACAAACAATTGAAGGTCGGGGTTCAGCAAGTAGTTAAAGACCGAACGATCAAGAATACTGTTCATGGCCGAACACAACCAAAAGGCTGAGCAGTCACTATCAGTAAAAGACCGAACGATATGTATTAGTTGAAGGTTGGACAATGTATAACAGTTCAAGGCCGAACACAAGACGAACACAGGCCGAACAGTTGATGACTGAACGACCTCCAACAACAGGTCGAGCAGTTGATGACTGAACGATTTCCATCAACCGACTGAACAAATGATGGTAATGATCAAGCAAGGCATGACCGAACGGTGTAAGGCTTGACCGAGATCATGTAGTTCGGACCGAGCGATGCAAGGGTTATTGAGACCCAGCAAGGCATGGCCGAGCGATGTAAGGCTTGACCAAGATCACAAGTTAAGGATCAAACAATCATCATTAGATGGAGACCGAACAATTGTATCAAATAAAGACCAAGCAGTGCAAGTCATGACCGAGACCATGTGAGGTATGATCGAGACCAAGCAGTTAGCACCGAACACTAACAAGCTATAAGGAAACAAGCCGAACGGTAGAAGGCAATCAGGGCACAAACCGAACAGTAGAAGGAATTGAAGAACTGAAGCTGATTGGTTTAAAATATAATTTTTCAAACTATTCCAATGGTTATAATATGTCATTTCAGCTTCAGACCAGCAGACTATATATACTTTCTTCAAAACCCTTCAACAGTAACTTTGCGAATTTAAGAATACAATGCAATATGAGGAAATTCTTAAGTGCTAGTTCTTGTTGTTGTCAAGTCTTGTGAATAGGAGAAGCTCATGCTTTGTGTGTCAAAGGTCGGAGCGGTTCTCTTCAAGTTGGCAAAGTTGTTGCTTCCAGTTCATTGGTCGAAGGAAGCTCTTCCGGTTCATTTGTCGAAGGAAATTTTTGTTGCACCGTTCTGTTCGCTTGTCAAACTAAAGGTGTTATTGTTCTATTTAAAGTATTGTAATCTGTACAAACAATATTTTAGTGAAAAAGTTAATCACTATTTAAAATATTTAAAAAGTTAATGATGAAAAACAATATTTAAAATATTGTTCTTTTCATCATTTTTCTCCTTCTTTCATGGGTCTAAGTCCACCTTACTTCACATCCATCTTCAATTCTCATCAAAACCCTACAAAACAATGTAAAAACAAGCATAATATCTCTAAAACCAACTTTTGA